>NW_026129217.1:5480883-5550109 GCF_022985175.1 Labeo rohita
AGAATCCTCCAGCACCCCTGGCAGTCAGACTGGGAGGAGCAGTCTTCTCTTATTCATTCTCTTATTAAGATTTTATGTGGTAGGAACAGCGGCATGGTTATCTCCAGCAGCGATGTACTCACCTTTTTGGTTGGCATTTTAGCTTAATCAATGAGGCTTCGGGCTCTCAAGTAAACCCACTATGTCAACAATATATAACCTCTCCATTCCAAACATCAGGGAATGAGGGTTACTTAAGTAACCAAGATTTTCCCTGAGAAGGGAACGAGACACTGCGTCCTCTAGTGGTCACTATGGGAAACGCCTTTGGTGTGACTGGTGTCTAAACCATACATCTGAACATGACAATAACATTCTCTGGTGACTGCCTGTGACGTCATTACTGGCGTGACCAATGTATAAAAAGGCACTGGGAGAACATGTCATCTGCTTCTTCATCTGAAGCTCATGTCTGAAGCATGGCGAGTCTTCTACATGATCCAGTGTCTCGTCCCCTTCTCACTGAACTATAGGTACATGTGTAAACTGAGACATTCCCTTTTGAGGGAACTTCGAACTGCATCCTCTATGGGTAATGGTGGTGCATGCCAAGGTGAGCACTAAGTAACAACTCTTGGTCAAAGGTCTGAGCTGCATACCCCAAAGAACTTAACTGTTAAGGGCTGGGCTTGAGGAAGCCTGAACCCAGGGCAGAGCTCAAAGGCTTGGAATCAGAAACATAGAGATTCCTTTAAGGGGATATGGCCAAGTGTCTAGGGACAATATAACTAGACCCTGGTCTGTCACACAGGGGCTATCACCAGCTCTCTCAAGACCTTGCTCAAAGGAACTGACGCAACAGATCCTTGGTAGCAAACACCCTGCTTAAGAAAGGTATTACCAAGGATACATCAGTAGAATCGGACCCAAGGTGAGAACCGGGGCCTGAGCCAACTCAGAGAAAGGGTACAAGGCTGGCAGTGCATAACCCCTACCGTAAAGGATTTTTAGAAAAGTGTGCATGATTCTTAGTGTGCACACTTACCATGATGTGGGTTTTAGAAAGTGCACAGAAGCTCAGCCTGTGCACTCAGCATAAACATGGGTTATAGAATCACCATTGTTATGGGGGTCACTGAGACTGAGATAGGATTAGGAACCATATATGACTGTGGCACGTTTAGGGAACAGTCACTTAGTTCAGTGGAAAATCTGCGTTGTCAGCAAGAGCAGCCTATCAGGGAGACAGACAAGGGGCCTAACAAACAACCTGGTATTGCTGTCTCATGGAGCTCTGGGGAGCGGAGAACTCAACTCTCAGGACGAAAGGGGAAACTCAGATGCTCAGGAGGGGGAGCAGCATGCTCAAGGATGACCCTCTAGAGCGGTGGTTTTCAAATCGATCCTGCGAGCATCCCCAACACTACACATTTTCTGCTGCGAATGCATCGCAATTCCTTGCGATAGGTGAACGGACACATGTAAACTCTATCTACAAACTTAGGTAAATGGTGAAGTACTCACCTCCCCTCTCAGTAGTCCCGTGAATACATCACGATGAGCACAAGCCATCTCCTTGAGAGTCGATCATGTTCAATTCATGCTCATCCCTTGCAAAGAAACAAGCAATAAGTGCATTCAACTCCCTCGAGAGATGAACGTGCTTGCTCTTCACCACACACACACAACACGTGGGCTGTGTGAAAGTGCAGGTATCAGAGCAAAGCCACTGGCGGGAGAACATGCACTGGATGAAATGGATTCACTAAATGCAATAAAAACACGTTTTAAATAGAAACCATTTACCTGGCACCCCCGTAAAGCCAGGCCTGAAGGGGATTATTATGTTTGTGGGTCCTTGGCATCAAACAGTTTGAAAAACCACTGATCTGTGGCATGGCCAGATTATCCAATGGATTATCCTGCGCTTGCATTGCAGTCCTAGGGGCCCATGTGCCAAAAACTTCAGAGTGTCTTTACATTAAGGGCAAATAGCGTGCTTGTTGGCAAGCGTTTTTTACACTAGCTCCATTCACCAATGTTCGGTTGATACTTAAGATTAAAAAAGAATGCATTTACATTTACGGCTTCAGTGGGGTAGGCAGTGGAAAATCAGACTTTAGACACGATCGACCCAAGTTCAAATCTGCATTTATCCAAGCTATATATAATTATTTACACTCTATGGCCTGTCTATAATCTGTTTTTATTTATTTATTTATTTCTATCTATTTTTACATTTTTTGTAACTGAGAGTTGAAAACTATTCAACTTTGGGTAAAACGCAGCGCTCATCACGGTCACTTTTACTCAGCCGTCCAATCAGTGGAGGAGGGGCAGGACAAATGCTACACAATCTATCCTACTACTTGTATAATGACTGAACAACAATACAGAAGTTATTACTGGTTATATTGCATTATAATGTACTGCATTTTATATTCAGTAATTCTTCAAAATAAGATGCTAGTAACACAATACTGTAAAAATGCTGTGCCACCAAAGCGCTCTCGAGCGCCACCAGCTGTCTGTTTTCAGAAGGGCACCTGGCATTTTTCAGCTGCCTAAAAACGCTTTGATGGACATGTAATTGAATACTTATTGTTAGGCATATGGCCTATTATTCCTTTTTTCTTTCCATTTATGAAATATTAGAGTTGGGGTACTTGGACTCGTACTCGGACTCAAGTCCGGTCTCGAGTACAATTTTTAGGCGACTCGGACTTGTCATGGACTCGGATGCATTTTTACTCAGTTTTGTCTTAAGTAAACCTGAACAGTTGGGAGAAATACTAATGCGTCAAAATATTTGCTCTGTTCGTCAGATCTTGAAGCGACAGCAGCGTAAACCTGCAGCCGCCGACCGCGTCATAAATATCAATCAAACAAAAAAAGAAAAAGAGAAAATCACTCACTTTTCTTGGCTGAATCACTTATTAACTTTAATAAGAATCATATTTAACGTATACAGTGAAGATTTTGCAGTGTTTTATTTTAACATTTATTACTTCAAGAAATGTCTGTAGTCTGTTTCTGTAATAGCCTTTAGATAGACCTACGTAAAAAAAAAAAAATTAAGATACTATCTTTAAAAATATTATTTCATTTGTATTTTTGATTAACATATTTATTTATCCTTTTGTTTGTAAGTAATAGCCCTACTTGGAGTGTTTACTTGCCTTCAGTAAGCTTAAGAATGTTTTACTTACATTAGTTGATTAGTTTTTTCTGTATTGAAATTATTATTATTGTTAGGTGGCAGTTTCTAGCTTCAAAGAAAAGTTGTTTTTCTAACATCTTTGCAGCAATAGTTTTAATTAGTCCAAAACCACCTTGGGGGTGCATGATTTTCTAGTAATTCAATGGTACATCATCAGTTTTTCTTTATATAATGTAATGTATTAATGCAACTATAAATGCATTCAAAAATAAAACAGGTGTGAGTTTGCTGTGACTTATGGAAATTATATGTAGGGCTTTATACACAGTGTGTACCATGGTAAAGACTAGGTTTATCCCTGATAGCCTCATTTTCATCCAAGAAAAAAAAGTCATATAAAACCCAAAACACACACAGTCACAATCAGAAATAAAGGAGCATTTTCAAAGTGCATTTTCTGCTCTTAACCCTTTAATTGTCACTGTCCGCTCAGTGGGAAGTTTACTTCATCATATTACAAATAAATCCTAATCTAATCATGACAGACTATACATCGTCGGAGAGTATGTAGGAGAAGTAGTAGATTAAGATGTGTCAAGAGTGTAACTTAAAAAATCTACATCATAACATGAGTTCTGACCTACAAAAGACTTTCTTCGTTGCCTTTTTCCCTATCACGCTTTAGAAATCATATATCAGTTCAAAACTTAAAATCTCCAAATTCATCCTTTGAAAGGCATTTTAAAATCAGACATTGCATTACCACAGAAAATGTACATCAAAATCGTATAACAAAATGTTTTCATTCATGAATTATAAAAATTTAAGTCTGGATGCATTTTTATGTCTGTGTTCAAAAATGGGAGTGACAGTTAAAGGGTTAAGGTCTCATTCACCAAGATACCTACTCCTTTACCCCCACCACTGAATTTATACATTTACTATATCAATCGATAAAGTCAAGTCCCGCCCTATAATTTATCACATTCTAAAACCGGTTTCACTCTGCCAAAACTTCTGTTACATGACTTTAAGTTTGCTAAGCAGAGCATGGACACTAATTTTGAGATGACGTGAAATCAAAAATCAAAATGGCAAGATCCACTGGAGGTTTGCTTTTCTTACATTTCAGTTGACATTGCATTTTTCGAGTTGTAAAGGTTAAAAACAGGGGTGCCCAAACTCGGTCCTCATCCTTGGTTTAGCTCCAACTTGCCTTAACACACCTGCCACAGGGTTTCTAGTATGCCTAGTAAGAGATTGATTAGCTGGTTCAGATGTGTCTAATTGGGGCTGGAGCTAAACTCTGTAGGACACCGGTCCTCCAGGACTGATTTTAGGCACCCCTGGGTTAAAACAATGTTAAGATACTGACAAACAGTAGTGTTTCCTTGGACTCGGACTCGACTTAGGTGGACTCGAACCCAACACTATGAAATATCCTGATGCCAAACCTAAGGAAGGAGTTCCTGAAAATGTCTCTGTTAACTATGGTAACCCTCGTTCGCTGATGGAGAGAATGGAGACGTTGTGTCGAGTATGTGACACTAGGGGTCACTCTTGGAAGCCCAAACACCTCTGACATCATTGAGATAAGGCCAATGAAATTGGGTGTGGAGAATTTGCAGAGCTGGCCATGCCCCGGACATCCGGGTATACATAGGCTAGCGTGGAATCTGCTTACTTGTTCTGTTCTGAGGGGTCCAAAAGTGTCTCAACCCACTCAGAGACAGTCTGGAGTTGTGGCATGAAGGACACAACATCTCCGTTCCCTCCATCAGGGAACGAGGGTTACCATACGTAACTGAGATGTTCCCTTTCTGTCATTTTCTTTCTTTTATTTGTAGCCTATTCTGTTGTATTAATCTATGCTTGTAATTTGTGTATTTTTTCTTATATTTACTGGCTGTTCACTTATCTCTTTAAACATGTTTAAACTTTCTTAGTTAATCGAGTACTATTTGTCGTGGTATTGAAGTACTTGGCTTTAAATGGAAAGCAAGATAAATAGAAATATTTTAATATTCCGAAAAACGATCCGATCCGTGGTTCAAAAACTGTAATGTGATCTGAACCGTGAAATCTGTGATCTGTTGAACCACTAATAATAACACATATTGAATCAAACGTTTAACTGCTGTTTTTAAAAATAAATAAATATATAAACATCTGTGCGTACCCTCAGATGAAGTCCTGCAGGTGCCCCTGCTGTGCTCTGGAACAGTAAAGATTTGAGTGTGTTTTGCTTTTTTTTCTTTTACAGGCTACATTAGTCTTTTTCTTCTGCAATGCACTTTGGCTGGTGACAACTTTCTTCCTTCAGGCAATTGGTGAGACAGTCTCCATAAAGATCCCAAAAGTCTATCCCAATGGGACTCTTGCCACAACAGAAGTGTTTTCCATAGATCCGATTGCACTGATGTTTCTACTGGGCTTCGCATTATTGCTCTTAATTCAGTTTGTTGCAATGCTTTACCACAGGTAATTAAATCATGATTACTGATAAAGAGACAGATAAATGAATGATAAAAAGACAGATAAAGTAATTTGCTATGTTCTTTTTGTTTCAGAATCTACACAGTAATCCATTTTGTGGCATATTCTGACACAGAAATGAAATCTTACAGAAAGAAGTCACAACAGGTGAGCCACACACAAAATTATGCCATTTAAATAGTTTTGTTTTTTTTAATTTGTTTTTTTGTTTTTTTGTTTTAATTGACCATGTCCATGTTTTAATATGTTGTACAGACCCTGCACTCAAACCATCAACAGGAGACACAGCCAGACAGCCACCACCAAACAATGCCCTGAATATAACTGCTAGTAGCCTATAAACTAATGTTTTGTTTTTAATTTTTAATGTTTATAAATCCTGTGCATACTAATATATTGCAAACAGAATGTCCTGAATATTTATTGAGTACATAAACCTGATTGTTTTGTTGTAGTGTAAGACATGCCTGCCAATGAATGATTTTTATGTAATCAATTACATGATATACATGATATATCACAATCACGATTCACGACATGACGATAGTACTGAATATTTGCATTGACCAATATAGATATTACAAGAAATGGCGAATGAAGTAAATTGTGTATTGTTTGTTAGTCAATACATTACTTCTTTCCATTCTAAATACCACTTTATTGCTTTCTCTCATTCTTGTTAAAAATTTTCATTCTATCTTTGTACACATTTACTGTAGAATGTATTTAAATATATTAAGGAAAATATGCATAATATTGTCCTGTTGCAAGTATGGCTTTTCTTTTTATGTAACACTTGTATTGCATTTGCTTTATTAAAAAAGTGGTTTATTAAGAAAGACACCACGCTTGTTGTTTTAAAGCATTTCACGAGTTCACACTTACATATAATAAACAGAGTAAAAGTTATGCATATTTGGCGTGCTGTCCGGGAGAGGGCGGCAGAGCTCGGTAATCATTCCCGAGCCCGGGGCACTCCCCCTGGCCAGGGAGAGGGGTCCGAGCTCGGCATTTTTCTCGAGCTCGGATTCATTTTTTTTTTCATTTATTTATTTTATTTTATTTATATATATATTTTTTTAAACCACACGACTGGTAACTTTGGACACTTGAGAGGTGCCTAGCAGTACGCACTTCACATATGAGTTAAGTTGCAGGATGCACTTGTTCAATAGTTGTTTATGTATGATACGGCTTTTAGTTTGTACCCGTGATTGTTAATTATTTATTGTTGGTCCGCTGTGATCAACAGTGAAACTCCTCTCTTCCACTGTTGGTCTTATCCAAGAAACAAAATTAATCTTATGCAGGTAAAGTGCTGGTAAAAGTACAGAAAGTTCAAGTAATTTCAATGTGTATTCTCAGCATATTGCGCCACGGTTACGTGATGACATTAACATACGATGACTCTTAGTAACGAATGACTGCCTTTAGCAAGTTTTTAATTATTTTTTTTTAATTGTTTGGTGACACTGGTGGCCTGCACGGCTAATGGAGGCATAGCATCTAGAAACAGAAGCTAGAGGCCCGGCTACAAACGGTGCTGCGACCAGAAGAGCCACGGTGGAAGGCTGAGCCGAAGCAGGAAGCGAGTGAGTGGGGTGAGCGCTGGGTGCGGCCCAGGCTCGTTGAAGGCCTGCTGCTGCGACCCGATGTTCGCGAAGAGCTGGGTCTTGTACGGGACGATGGTGGTGTCGAGCAAGGCAAGTGTCGAGCGGTGTCGAGCAAGGCAATTTCAGGGCTTTGCTCAAGTGGATCGAGTTTGGGGCTTTTGCTGGAGAGGATTTAGGAGCGGGGTTGGCTGATTCTCAGGGTAACGAATAGATCGTATCGGTCCACTTTGTTTACCCTCCGAGAGAATGATGCGTCGGAAATAATGAGCATTTGCCTCAGGCTTAAATACGGTCCGCTTCCCGATCGGAGGAATTGTTGGCGCGGCCGAGTGATACGAGGATGCCGGGGAAGTTTGAAGTTTCGGCAGTGGAGGCGAGGTTAATCCTCGGTGTCGGGGAAATCGTGTGGCTGGTCGGCCGCAATGGAGCCTGGGGCTTGGCGACGAAGACTGGTGGAGAAGGGGTGATCATGGGGCCGGTGGATTGCTGCGGAGGATCCGAAAATCCTTGGTATAGATCTCATTATTTAGACGGGGAAAATTTGGGGCTGTGATATAGTAGCAAAAGGAGCAAACCGAATGCTGAAAGACGAGAGAAAATGAAGGTAAGACTGCTTCAGTTATTTACAGGGATTCTCTCTTGTGCTGATTGAGAGTGCAATTGATGATGATGAATTGGCCGTGTTAATTATCTGTGCGTGCTCCTCCCGAAATTTGTTAAACATCTTTTATTAAGAAAATGTTTATAGCATGTATTAGCAAGAGCATACCTAGAGAACAAATATGTATTAGTAAGAGCTTTCCCAGCAAACATGCCCGTTTGGGGCCGTGTGGGCCCACTGCGGGGAAAAAATCTGGCGTGCGGGCAGCCCACTGTGGGCCACGATACCGGCATGAATGGCCATTTTTGCCTTAACAAATAACAAAATTAGTTTGCATTTACTTTGTACCTGCAGAATGCCACAATATTACTATTAATGCATACTGTCAATTACACACTGAAAATAAAATTAATAAATTTAGAGTCATTAATTTGGAATACTTTCATTTATTCACAGCAACGTTTAAAAAAAACAAAAAAAAAAACACTACTGTTCAAAAGTTTAGGGTCAGTAAAATTTATTAATGTCTTTGAAAGAACTCTACATTTATTTGATCAGAAATACAGGTAAATTATGAAATATTACAATTAAAAATAACTGTTTTCTGTTTTATGATATTTTAATGTTCCTATGTAAAGCTGAATTTCCAGCAGCCATTACTCCAGTCTTCAGTGTATTAAAGTATGCTAATTTGGTGCTCAAGAAACATTTCTTATCATCAGCGTTCTTGAAAAACAGTTGTGCTGCTTCATATTTTTGAGAAAACTATGAAACATTTCTTCAGGATTCTTTGAATTAATTTAAAAGAGCAGCATTTATTTGAAATAGGATTTTTGTGCATCAGTGTAAAAGTTTTTAATCAATGCATCCTTGCTGAATAAAAATAATTTATTTAAAAAAAAAATACTGACCCCAAACTATTGAATAGTAGAATATATAACATTTTTTAGAACAGAAAAATGATCAATTGTAACTACATCTGAACGTTAAGTAGATTATAAATCAATCCCCTGAGGGGCAACAGTACAGCTCTGCCTGATCAATGATCTTTTTGTTCTTCTGCTGTTTTCTCCATCCCAAGTCTCTTATGTTTCCATTTCATATACTGTGGCCTGGCTGCTTTTTGTTCCATCATTTAAGTGATGAAGAAAACAACAATTAAAATGTAATTATATATTTGAAGAACATAAACAAAACTAGACTTGACCCAAGTGCAAAGTTTACTCGTGTTTTCCTGACTGTTTTAGAGCATTTCTACCTCAGCAAGTCTCCCGGGGCACCAAAATCTTTTATGGAACTTTTATTAATGTTAAAAACAAAGATATGCTTTGTTAATGGCAGAGATACAGAGAGATAGAAATAGTGTTAATGAACAGCATGACTAAATGAGACCATGAGAGAGCTGTGCTTGATTGAGAGTGAGATTAAGGGAGAACAGTGAGTGAAAGAGTAAAATAATTTAATCACAACATTTTCAAATTTCTATTCTAAAAAACCCAGTCCAAAACCCAGTCAGTATCTGGTGTGACCACCATTTGCCTCACGCAGTGCAACACATCTCCTTCGCATAGAGTTCATCAGGTTGTTGATTGTGGCCTGTGGAATGTTGGTCCACTCCTCTTCAATGGCTGTGCGGAGTTGCTGGATATTGGCAGGAACTGGAACACACTGTTGTATATGCCATTCCAAAGCATCCCACGCTCAATGGGTGACATGTCTGGTGAGTATGCTGGCCATGCAAGAACTGGGATGTTTTCGGCTTTCAGGAATTGTGTACAGATCCTTGGAACATGGGGCCGTGCATTGTCATGCTGCAACATGAGGTGATGGTCGTGGATGAATGGCACAACAATGGGCCTCAGGATTTCATCACCATATCTCTGCGTATTCAGAATGCCATCAACAAAACGCACCTGTGTTCGTTGTCCATAACATACGACTGCCCAAACCATAACCCCACCACCAGTGAAAACCGTGATTCATCCGTGAAGAGAACACCTCTCCAAAGTGCCAGACACCATCGAATGCGAGCATTTACCCACACAAGTCGGTTACGAAGACGAACTGCAGTCAGGTGAAGACCCCGATGAGGATGACGAGCATGCAGATGAGCTTCTCTGAGATGGTTTCTGACAGTTTGTGCAGAAATTCTTTGGTTATGCAAACCGAGTGTTGCAGCAGCTGTCTGGGTGGCTGGTCTCAGACGATCTTGGAGGTGAAGATGCTGGATGTGGAGGTCCTGGGCTGGTGTGGTTACACGTGGTCTGTGGTTGTGAGGCCGGTTGGATGTACTGCCAAATTTTCTGACACACCTTTGGAGACGGCTTACGCTAGAGAATGAACATTCAATTCACAGGCAACAGCTCTGGTGGACATTCCTGCAGTCAGCATGCCCACTGCACACTCCCTCAAAACTTGCGACATCTGTGGCATTGTGCTGTGTGATAAAACTACACATTTTAGAGTGGCCTTTTATTGTGGCCAGCCTAAGGCACACCTGTGCAATAATCATGCTGTCTAATCAGCATCTTGATATGCCACACCTGTGAGGTGGATGGATTATCTCGGCAAAGGAGAAGTGCCCACTAACACAGATTTAGACAGATTTGTGAACAATATTTGAGAGAAACAGGCCTTTTGTGTACATGTGTAAAAAGTCTTAGATCAGAGTTCAGCTCATGAAAAATGGGGCAAAAAAAAATGTGTTTGCATTTATAAATTTGGTCAGTGTATATAAATGACTGCTGTGAAATTGGGACAGTTTTTCCACTTGCACTGAGACATTTAACCCCCTGGGATCGAAAAACGCGGTGGTTTGTGGCAGATTTTCTGATAATGCCCAAAAGAACTTCAATTACTCCGGCCTTTTTGATCGTACAGAAAAGAGCAATACATGAATTGAATCTGTAACGAATCTACTTTTATTTGTGTACACTCAACAGCACTCTGTGGCTTTGTGAAACCCCGCTAGAAATTTTACGTTCCCAGAACGTCCTCAGAACGTCCCCACTGGTGTCAAGGACGTCCCCATAACGTTCTGAAATGGTCACGATGTGGAGTTCTTTAAAGGTTTGGGGGACGTTATTTGGAAGACCTTTACAGAACATTCATGACATTCTTGGGACGTTTAGAGGACCATATTTTATTTGGAAATGTGACGTTCCCAAAACGTTCCTAGAACGTCCACGCTGGTGTCAAGGACGTCACCTAGTAATGTTCCCAGGACGTTCCGAGACGGTCATGATGTGGAGTTTTTTAAAGGGTTAGGGGATGTTATTTAGAGGACATTCACAGAACATTCAGGACGTTAATGGTTCGGATCTATGTTTTATAACTTGAGCCAATGAAAAATAAATAATTTGCACTAAACAATATTTCTATGAAAACTGTTTTATTAAACCTGGCATGAAAGTATATTTTTCTTGTTGAAGAAAGTCAGTTAATTTAAATTCTAGTTTTGATGTAAATAAAAAGATATAGATTTAATCAAAACAAAATTTCCCATTTAAGAAATATGATTATAAATTATTTAGAATTACTGCAACTGACATCCAGTCACAGATGAAATCAACTGAAATAAAAGACATTAAATTTCTTAAGATCTCAGCAAAGGAGGCTTAAACAACTCCACAAACAGTTTGACTTTGTTTGTCATGCAGAAGTTCTTACTGAGAATTAACAGAGGTTTATTTTCACAGTTTTAGTGAATTCCATTTGAAGGTTACCATTTTGGTGAATAGTGTTTGCTTTAGTTGATCACTTGGTTGTTGACGTTATACTACCATTATATTTTTTTCTTTTGCTGCTGCAATTCTGTGTTGAGAAAGCACATTATGATAGCAGAGCAAACTAAGATAAAATTCAATCAGGTAATGTTAGCCTCTTGATGCTGGTGAAATCTTTATATAGTGGCTTGGCTCATTGATTGTTCCATTGTTTATAACAGTAGCTCATCGGTGTACTGATTGTGTTTTTGACCATGTGAACATATTTGTTTTGTGCACGAAAAGGATTGACTTGTGGCACACATAGACATGAAGAATCGGCGTAAGAATCTCAACAATGGTGACAATCAACAAAATATTCAGATAAACATCTTTGAACATCACAAAACAAGCTACTAATAAGTTGCAACACAAATAGCAAAAATTAAAGCAAATAGTAAAAATGAAAGAAAATACTAAGACAATTCAGGTGCATAATTTATTCATGTTGTAATGCATTCTGGGAGCCATTATTGAGTTTTGATTGGAGTTCCCAGAATACACTGCAGCATGAAGCTTTTTGTTTATTGTCACCATCAGTGAGCTTCATATGCTGATTCTTGATGATTGTGTGCGATTAAATGGAACAGATGTTCAAATTAAAACATTACTTTTATGAACAATATAAAGTTATTTCTACAATCAAATGCCCTTAGGCTCAGATTTTGGATGAGATCAGCGTGTCAGGCCAGTACATGACTACATTATTGTTAATAACCAGCCAACACTACCTGACCATGTTTTCTTTTGGCTTTTTTACCAAAACAAATGTGTTTTGCAAACACAGAACTACAGCAACCAGAGAAAAGCTAATATTATAAAGTCAAGGGTCAAGAGCCCAACTAAAGCACACACTGACCACATTAATGGTGACTTCAAACAAACCATTCAACATCTAAACCTCTGTTCTCAATAAAAACCTTTTTAGACCTGACAGAAATGAAGTCAAACTGGTTTGTAATGAGTAAAGCTGCTGATGCTGTTTGTGGAGTTGTTTAATCCTCCTCTGCTGAGATCTTGAGAGATTTAATCTTTTATTTCAGTTGATTTTATCTAAGGCTGTGACTGGAAGTCAGTTGTAGTAATTATAAATTGTTTTAATAAATTATTTCTTAAATGGGAATTTTTGTTTTGATTAAATCTATATCTTTTTGTTTAGATCAAAACTAGAATTTAATTGACAAGAAAAATATACTTTCGTGCCAGGTTTTATAAAATAATTTTCATAGAAATTTTGTTTAGTGCAATTTATTTATTTTTCATTGGCTCAAGTTATAAAATATAGATGTGAACCATTACCCTAATTTTTTTTCATTGGATGAATGAAAACATTTTTTCAGTGTGTTAACGTCCTAAATGTCCTCTTTGTAACGTTGTTATATGACCACAGAATAACCAATATAGAACGTCCTCCTAAAGTCATATTGTGAACGTTATTATATGACTAAAAGAGGACCATGTAAGAACGTTCTGTTAATGTCCTAAATGTCCTCTTTGTAACGTTCTTATGTGACCACAGAATAACCAATATAGAACGTCCTCCTAAAGTCATATTGTGAACGTTATTATATGACTAAAAGAGGACCATGTAAGAACGTTCTGTTAATGTCCTAAATGTCCTCTTTGTAACGTTCTTATGTGACCAAAAAATAACCAAAATGGAACGTCCCCCTAAAGTCGTATAACGAACATTGAGTACCAGCACTTTCGTAACCAAAAGAGGACGTTTTAGGAACGTCTCCAATGTCCTGTAAAGGTTAGGGACATTCGTCACCTTTAGAGAACTTTTAGGGAACGTTGCGAGAACGTCTCCTCCTACGTGGGAATAAAGCAAACAAACAGGGTATGCAGTCTGCTGCATTGTTCACTGTGATCGTCATTAAGAAATGCATCATTAAAATGAACTAAAACTCAGTGAGTACTCAACACATCTATACCTGACATGTCTACTTTTAAATGAAGTAAGTCTTATCGAAAACAAATATCATGTGTTAAAGTAATCTGTATGAAATCAACGCCATGTCCGGTCTTTCTCGTCAGACCTAATTATTTCTAATTTCATCACGCCCACGAGCTACTTTTGCTTTGATATTATAATCATCCACATGGAGGCGCACGAGGCGTACCGCCCACATCAACGTAAACAAAGCAGCAAGACTTGACATCATTGTTTATCTCGGCTATTTGCATCGTTACTGGACGAAGACGCACTGTGAGGAGTAAGATCTATATTTCCCTATAATTCCTGACTACATGTGCAGTCAAGTGAAACGTTAAGTATGTTTAATTTCATTGCAAAGAAATGTTTCATGACACCAGGATGTTTTTAACATTCTATAAAATAAAAATTATGCGATATAAAAGTAATAGTGTTTACACTGTAACACTAAATGATAGAGTCTACGATTGTTTAGACAAAACTACTGTCATATACTCTGTTCACAAATTGATGTTTATGACGTGCTTAACAATAATAAATTTGTTTCCCAGACATAAAATGGTTTTGTATTGTATAATACATACAAAGCATGCTTGTGTTTCTGTTATTTATTGTATAACAATAGGATATAAAAGTAATATTAGTTTATTATTAATACTCTGTTTGTGAGTAGATGTTTAACATGCTAAACAATAATAATTAGTTTCTCAGATATAAAATGTCAGTTTTTTATGATAGTATAAAGCATGCGTCAATCTACGACTACAAAATCATACTATATGTATATATTACAGATGCTCCTGATATTAGCATGCTTACAGATGTTTTTTTTTTTTTTTCTAGTGATCTGATACCTGCACCACAGATGAATGCTACATGAATGCCACATGAAGACTGCCACCTGGACTACTGATGATGAGTATTGTTTCTTGAATGTTTGTTTCTTCCATGGAAAGAAGCAGCAATCACTTGAATATGAGGTATAATTTACTTGTTTCACATGTTGAACAGAATCCAGAAAACAGGATTGACACAAAGTCTGTTCACGTCTCTGTACATGTAACATTAGTGTAGTCAATAATGTGCTTTTGACCTTCGTTATGTATGTTTTGATTATACTGTGTTGTAAATAAAATACAAATAATCTAAAACTCCATTCTTTGAATCTTCTCACATTGTTTCTACCTGACAGTCACAGTCTCATTGATGGGCCATTAGAGGAGGGCCTTTTGTCTCTCAGGTGTGAATCACTAAATATTCATGGCTGTTGTCACTCCCTTGCATATTCCCTTTTGATCACAACCCTGGTGAAAAAAACAGAATATGCTGGTAGCTATGTTTTGATGCTGGAATGCTGGTTAGGTAGGTTTTGATGCTGGTTTAAGCTGGTCCTTTGCTGGTTTATGCTGGTCCTTAGCTGGTTCATGCTGGTCCTTGACCAGCAACATGACCAGCAAAAACCAGCAAAGGACCAGCTTAAACCAGCTAAGGACCAGCTTAAACCAGCATCAAAACCTACCTAACCAGCATTCCAGCATCAAAACATACCTACCAGCATATGCTGTTTTTTTCACCAGGGAAAACATGCCTTATATTGTTTTCTGTAAACGAATGAGATGATTTTCACATCATCTTATAGAAAAAACTCTAGCCTACCACATCCAGTTCTCAAAAGTCTTGTGAACTAATGTTCTGAATGTGTTTCATGGCTTTATTTCAGTGACTTAAAAATTTTAGTTTTTCACTAACCACACATAAATGTTGTTTTTTCAAAAACACAAACATGTACATTCATGTTACTTGCATATTATTGTAGCCCAGTTTGTGCTAATTACAGTGCAATCAGACTTTAGCCATCAATATGTTTTTTTAAATACTGAAAAAAGCACAAATGTCAGGGCATGTTAAAAATTCTCCAGGGTGACAAAACAATCTCAGAGGGTTAAAATGATACCAAATATGAAAGATTTAAAATAATGATTTCTTGAGATATAACAAATGTAGTATGTAAGTATATTAACGTGAGATCCTGACACTCTGAGTCAACTTTCAGCGATCTAGTTTTGTTTGAGATATTTTCTTTAATTAATTGTTTTGTTGCATGACATTGTTTTTGTCAGAGTTCCTGAACTGGCCTCACAGGCATAAACTATTTCCTTAAAGCAGAAGCACAGAATTCTTTAGAACTGGTGAATCAAATTAACCAATCAACGAGAGGGGGAAACAAGGTCACGGGGAGCACGTGAGGAGAAAAACACACACACCCAGTACATGGGTGTGACACTGACACAACAAAAGCATTGACATTGACAGCACTGACATTTCGATAAGAAATAGTTGTATTGTTAGTACATCTAGTTGGACGAATTAACAAAGCCAAATGTAATAAGCTTATGATCAGAACTAGGAATAGATTGACCACTGATGGAGATTTTATTTAAACCAGACGTACAGACTAAGTCAAGTGTATGACCATAAGTGTGAGCTGGGAAATTAACATTCTGGGTAAGATCAAAGTAGTCCAGGAAAGACTTTAACTGAGTACTAGTAGAGCATACAGTATCAACGTGGATGCTAAAGTCAATTGAAAGTCAATCGAAAATTGTTGTAAAGTTCCAGTAGATGACCGCAAGACTGCCCCCTTTACCATATGAACGCAGCTTAGACAGGTATTGATATTTGTTCAGTGTAAGGAGGTTAAGATGCATGATGTCATTAGGTGTTTGCCAGGTTTCAGTGAGAAATAGCATATCAAGGCTGTTGTCAGTAATTAGTTCATTTAGATTGAGGCCCTTCTCTGAGATGGAGTGACAGTCGAGAAGAGCAAGGTGATTTTGCGATGCACCTATATATAATTCCAGTCGATGTATAATTGGGGTTTGTCTGATTTATGTAGACAAGCGATCACAGTGGACGACACTCTGTAAGTGTTTCGGTTTATCCAAAGTTCTGTTATTTGACCAAATAGACAGAATATAGCAGCAAGTACTTGTAAGGATCCATCCACCGGCCCAAACGCGTCCAGTCCAGTGGCCTGGTTGAAGATTTAATGCATGTTCAGTCTTTTCACAGCTCTTCTGCACACAAATTAAGTTCACTTAATTAATCAGGATTTAGTTTCAATTTTAATCTAGCTCCAATTTTATGTGATCGTTAAAATTTAGCGGCTTTCTCTAACTTAAACTGATCACAAATGTCGATTATGTATCAATTAGTAATTATTTGATTAATCTGGAAATCCGATGCTTACAATTATCCGTTCGTCAGGGATCCGAAGCCTCTTTCACGTCTCACGTTGGCCTTTCTCCGTGGATCATACGATCACAAACTCGCCAGTCTGATTTTAGTCAGAGGTCTGTAGGTGACTAACACCTTTTTGCCAGCCGCCTACTGCTTGCTTTTTACAAAAAGCGTAGTTTGCTTAGTCTTCTCCCGTACAACTTGCTAACATCAGGAGGTCTCAGATCACGTGCCTACTGCTCCATTCAGTCCTGAGCCTTCAGTTTGCTCTATCCTGGTGATAGATCTGAGGTAGCATCAGCCTCCACATGCTCTGCTAGTCATAATGATTTCAGAAGAGATTAGAATAAATCAAATATAACATTTTATTTGTCAGGTAAAAATGTATCATGCCAATTGCATAATTAAACAATGACAATCCAATTCAGAATTAAATTCAGTTTCAATTCGGATAACTACATAACATCAATTACTCAAAGATAAATCTAAATCCCCAAGTAAATCCCCAAGTAGTGTTCTGTCACTTCGCTTATATACCCAGACCAGAACAAACAAATCTTCCAATCAAAACATAAAAACTTTTTGGTTCGTCAGGAGATCTCGCAAAAAACACACCCCTCAGCAGCAAAACACAATTTCACAAAAATGTTCAATCTTCCTCATAATATAAGTGACTGCTGTGAAATTGAGATCATTTTACCAATCGTGCACAGACCTTTAGAATGATACCAAACGTAAAGGGGAAAAACAACATATTCCCAAGATATAACACACGTGGTATATGGACATTCTTGCTTTGGTGGAAGAAGAGTCCCAGGCAGCACACGTACATCCGGCCGACGTCAGCCCATGAGCAGAACGTCGGCCTCATAAACTATAACATCTAATAAGGATGGGCCAGGCACAGGCGGGTGTGCTCTATTTTGGCTGGTTTTCGGCTCACGACCGAAGGCAGATGCCGCACTTTTCTGTTTGAACGTGCACGGTTATTCGTCTTTTAGCAACCCACCAGAGAGAAGGCGACTCATCCAGCTACATCTGTGGCTTTCAGGTAAGTTTTCACTTGAGTTAAATTGGGGAAAAAAGTCTTCCCACTGCGCAATGTGACGTCGTAGTGACGTGACCCTGACTGACGGACCCAATATAGACATGATCTGCACGTCTATCCGACGTCCAATGTTTAGTGGGTTATTTTGTTAATTATGTGACACTTAGTAACTAGTAAGCGCTCGGTGCACTGTAGTACAGGGGAAAAGACTTTGCAGCGAGTCCTGCTTGATTTTGACTCATTTCCAACTAACGTTAACTTGTTTAGCTGCTTAGCTATGGTGAGCTATTGTTGCGGTTCCTTTTTGAAATAAATGAGTTTTAAATTCATTATTGGATAATGATTGAATGAGACTGAATTATTTATGTAATGTTTTAATTCTAGACGTTTACTTATGTAAATACTGTGTGACTTTGACGTTTTAAGGAGTTGCCATGGAAGCGGGGAACACGACACCTGACAGGAAAACTTCGTCTCTCGCTGCTGTTGTCACTGCTTTTAGGTAAGTTACGTGCCTTAAATCATAAAATGTTACATAAAACATTGTTCCTGACTCCTTTTTTACTTGTAATTGACATGTTTCCGTTGAATATTTACTTTATAGAAATGGTTTAATGTCTTCGAAAAAGTCCGTTAGCTTCTCACAGACGAGGTAGTCTAACTCTAGAGATTGAGCTCTTGTTTGTGAAACTTTGGGCTTTTAATCAAATCTTCTTGTGTGTTTATAGCAGGTTTTGACAGAAGTGTAAAGGTTTTACTGCCATTTTGACTATGGGTTATTGGAAGTAGGCGAATTTATTTAACCTAAATGGCTGAAAACAAGTTCAAATGCGTTTTGGTCTTTTAAGGTAAACGAATATTGATAAAAATGGTTCTGTGATTTCAGGAGGACAGAAATAAACCCTCCACAACAGATGGGAAGCTCCAAGGTTTCAAAATTTCTTAAGGGAGCTGCTGACAGCAGCAGGAAATACAGGTGAACTGAAGAAGCTCATGAAATAACTTAATATGCATTTTTTTTTCCCCACAAAATATATTTCACCTATATCACCATGCATCATTATTCTTTTCTTTTTTTATGCAAAATTATATATTTATTTATTACAGTAATTTTAAGAAACTAAAAACATTCGAAACTAAAAAGATTCCGTTATCTAGTTGTAGTATATTATATGTTCTGTATATTCTTTCTATTTTCTGCATTTTACCTGTAGTTTAGTTTGTTTCCTTTCATTAGCCTGGTCGTTTGATGAGAAAGTCATACAATATAGCTGCAATAAACGTGTTCAGAATCCACATAACTGCAGCAGTGGAGGACTATTATTCTGTTGTGCTGAACTGCAGAAGAACTGATGATGGCACGGTTTAAAGTTTTGTTGACCAATCAACGGAAAGTGGCGTTTCATTCCTTTTACTTTCTTTCAGTACCACGCATCACCGTAAGCGCTATATTTTGCTCTGTATTTTGTGTTTTAATTTTAATTGTTGTGCTTGCTTCTGTTGTAAAGTGTTTTGAGAAAGAAATGTTTTAAAGTGCTATACAAAATCAGTATCTGGTGTGACCACCATTTGCCTCACGCAGTGCAACACATCTCCTTCGCATAGAGTTGATCAGGTTGTTGATTGTGGCCTGTGGAATGTTGGTCCACTCCTCTCCAATGGCTGTGCGAAGTTGCTGGATATTGGCAGGAACTGGAACGCGCTGTCGTATGCATTGTTCCAAAGCATCCCAAACACGGCCATGCAAGAACTGGGATGTTTTTGGCTTTCAGGAATTGTGTACAGATCCTTGCAACATGGGGCCGTGTGTGTGTCACGTGATGTGCCAAATATGTAGGCTAGGGGGTAGTGTAGATGCAGATGCAAAGTAATAATTAGGCCATGAGATAAACTAATATTTCTTTGCGTAGGTTGCTGAATTTATGCCTGCACAGATGTTAGCCATTCATTAGCCTGATTGTTTGATGAGAAAGTCATAAAATATAGTTGCAATAAACGCATTCAGAATCCACACAACTGTAGCAGCAGAGGACTATCCCCGCTAGAAATCTGACGTTCCCAGAACTACCTCAGAACATCCCCGCTGGAGTCAAGGACGTTGCTTAGTAACATCCCCATAGCGTTCTGAGACGGTCACGATGTGGAGTTCTTTAAAAGTTATTTGGAGGACCTTCACAGAACATTCAGGACGTTCTTGAGACGTTTAGGAGACCATATTTTATTTGGAAATGTGACGTTCCCAAAACGTTCTCAGAATGTCCATGCTGTAACAGTAACAAGAACATAGTGATTTCTTTATAGATTTTGAGATCCATGTTTTCACGCTGAGGACAATTGAGGAACTCATACAAAACTATTACAAAAATACTGCTTAAGAAGGAAACACAAAGCATTAAAGAAGAACTCCACTTCCAGAACAACAATTTACAAATAATTTACTCACCCCCTTGTCATCCACGATGTTCATGTCTTTCTGTCTTCGGTCGAGTCTTATCTAGCGTATTGATCCGGTTATTTTAATAAAAATAATACAATTTATATACTTTTTAATGCCCAACACTTGTCTTGTCTTACTCTGCCTGAACTGATTTTGCTCCTGTTCATGACAGTTAGGGTATGTCGAAAAACTCCCATCTCATGTTCTCCCTCAACTTCAAAATCACCCTATATCGCTGTTTTTCCTTTTTTGTTAAGGGTGTTTGATCTTCTTTGCATGTTCACTTTGCAAAGACTGGGTGGGAATTTCTGCAATGATGTAGGACAGGGGTGTCAAATTCAGTTTCTGGAGGGCCACAGCCCTGCAGAGTTTTGTTCCAACCTTGCTCCAACACACATACTATGCAAATTTTCAATTAAGCCTGAAGGACTTGATTAGTCGAATCAGGTGTGTTTAATTAGGGTTGCATCCAAGCTCTGCAGAGCTGTGGCCCTCCAGGACCGGAGTTTGATACCCCTGATGTAGGATGATTTTGAAATGATTTTTGGTTGAGGGAGAAAATACGGTCTGAGTTTTTCGACATACCCTAACTGTCTTGAATCAGAATATGCAGAGTTCAAGGACTGCAAGGCAAGCTTTTGTAATAGTTATGTATGAGTCCTTCAGTTGTCCTCAGTGTAAAAAGATAGGTCTCAAACTCGTCACGTATGCATCACATATGCAGAAGATGCTGGAAAACCAAAGAATGTGTAGGTGCTGGAGGATTTTTCTGAAAAAGAGAAGACAGTTGAACTGCTCAGGACAAACAAGGGACCGATGAACAACTATCACAAAACATAAAAACATCCAGGAAACGACACACAGTGTTAAGATTCAAGGGTATGTAAACTTTTGAATGGGGTCATTTTTAAATTCAGTTATTATTTTCTCTTTTGGAATATATATAAACGTTATGTAAAATAGCTTATTCAGGACAGTACTAAATACAAAGTAACACACAGTTTTCATGATCCCTCGTATTTTGCATGAGCAGGTTTGGAGAGTGTTAGGCCAGGCCCAGGTGGACCTCTTTGCAACTCGGAAGACATCGCAATGTCCCCTCTGGTTCTCTCTGACTCATCCAGCTCCCCTGGGGGCTGGATGCCATGGTACAGGCTTAATCTGTTTGTCTTTTCCCCGATCACTCTGCTCCCAGGAGTTCTGGAGAGAGTGCGCCGGGACGGGGTCCTTCTACTCCTAGTAGCCCCGTACTGGCTGGCCCGAGTATGGTTCCCAGACCTGATTTCCCTTCTCGATGGCTCTCCGTGGAGATTCCCGTCAGGAGGGATCTCCTCTCTCAGGCGGGGGGCACAAGGAATCCCCCACCCAGAGTTGTGGGTGTGGCCCCTAAGGGGGCGCACCTCATAGCTTCTGGTCTCTCAACTGAGTTTGTTGAGACCATCTTCCAAATCCAGAGCTCCCTCTATGAGGAAACTGTACACCCTGAAGTGGAGACTCTTCACTTCATGGTGTAGACACCACCAGCAGGACCCAGTTAACTGCCCGGTGGTACACTGCTGGAGTTTCTGCAGGATCGGTTCTCTGCAGGTTAGCCCACTCCACCCTGAAGGTCTACATGTCTGCTATTTTGGCCTGCCACGCCCCTCTGGGTGGCTCCTCAGTGGGTAGGAACAGCCTGGTTACACGTTTCCTCCGTGGTGCGCTGAGGCTGAGGCCTCTGGCCAGGTGTAGCTTTGCTATGTGGTGACTGGGTTACTATTCCATAACCTTGTCCTCTGATCCCCCCCTCCCTATGAAGGCTTACTCCTCTCAAAGTATGGCGGCCTCCAAGGCCTTCTCATCAGGAGTACCCCTCTCTGACAATTCAACACTGCGGGTTGTTCCATGCCACTCACTTTCGTGAGATTCTCGGCCTCACATTTATTGCCACTCAGGGCTCCTCTGTTCTCTCGTTCTAGCTGTGCTCAGTGATACACACTAGGCAGGGATTTGAAAGTCTGATGGCGTGGGCATATCGTTCCCCATAGCGTTTCGACGCAGCTCGAGTTCCTGAAGGGGAACGTCCCAGGTTAGGTATGTAACCATGGTTCCCCAAGGGAACGAGACGCTGCGTCTCAGGCCATACTTCCGACATTTCTGCAGCGCTTGCTTCTCTATTCAGAAGCTGCCAGCTGCACGCACTGCACATGCTTTTAAGCTTCCTCTACGTCACCCCGCCCGTGACGTCTTGCTTCTCCATTGGACTGTATGCACACTTGTTTCAGAGCGTTGTCACGCTGGAGGCATTCACCATAGCGTTTCGACGCAGCGTCTCGTTCCCCCCTTTTTTTGTATATCATAATAACAAAAATATTTTTGTAAGGTGAAAAAACATGTTTTTAAAACTATGAACTTACACTACCAGTCGAAAGTTTTAGAACAGTAAGATTATTAATATTTTTTTAAATAAGTCTCACCAAGCCTGCATTTATTTGATCCAAAGTAATACTGTGAAATATTTTTACTATTTAAAATAACTGCTTTCTATTTCAATATATTTTAAAATGTAATTTATTCCTGTGATCACAGCTACATTTTCAGCATTACTCCAGTCTTCAATGTCACATGGTTCTTCAGAAATCATTCTAATATGCTGATTTTCTGTTCAAGAAATATTTATCATTATTATTATTATAAATAATTAAAACAGTTGAGTAAATTTTTCAGGATCCTTTGATGAATAGAAAGATCCAAAGACCAGCATTTATTACTGTATCATTCAAAAGCCTGGCGTCAGTTTTTTTTTTTTTTTTGGAAAGAATTAAAGAAATTAATCACTTTCATTTAGCAAAGATGCTTCAAATTGATTAAAAGTGATGATAAAGACATTTATAAAGTTACAAAAGATATCCATTTTCGATAAATGCTGAAAAAAATTATACTCTGCTCTTTTAAAAAAAATGCAGCTTTGAAATCACAGGAATAAGTTACATTTTAAAATATATTTAAACTAAAAAAAGTTATTCTAAATAGTAAAAATATTTCCAAATGTTACTGTTTTTGCTGTACTTTGGATCAAATAAATGCAGGCTTGGTATGCAGAAGAGACTTCTTTATAAAAACATTAAAAATCTTACTGTTCAAAAACTTCTAACTGGTAGTGTATCACATTATATCATGACAATGTTCCCTTTTTTTGGCCTGTCAGCTGTTTTCAAATTTGAAAACCCTTTTTGCAAGATGAGCCTACCTTCTGTAATGACATCATGACAGCCTGTATGAAGAGGGCAGGATACATGGCAGGGTCTGGAAAGCACAGAAAAGGGCACAGTATGAAAACATTGTATTCACTGCAGTAGAGTGTTCGTTATTACAAGACAACTGTAAAAATGTAATTAATTCATAACTTACATTATTAGAAAAACGACAGAAAAGAAACAAACATTCTGATCCATGTTGTGTGTAATCTTTATTAAAAATTATTTACAAACCTTTTATATCATTAATATACAATAAAAATACATACATACATACATACACACACACACATATATATATATATATATATATATATATATATATATATATATATATTATATATATATTATATATATATATATATATATATATATATATATATATATATATATATAAGATTTTTAGACCCCTTAAACTACCCCTAAACCCAAACATACCCATATAATAGCGAATATCGAACATAATAGACAGAAATATGCAAGAACCATTTTAGTGACAACATAGCATTACAAAAAATATTTTAGGTCGCTAATCCAACTTCTACCTTTGAACCTAACCACAGCCATTTCTTACAGTAACGTAAGGGTATAAATTAAAAGCATGACAGACAAGTGCAGTCCTATTAATTTACTGCCAAAATGTCAAAAACATTACCAAAAGTAGTCCAAATGATGCTGTGTTGCAGCCGCAGATTAACTACAATAGTTTGGTGTGAGGTACAGAGTACAATTTAAGTTTTTAATCGCTGAAAATATTATCCAGACTATCCTCCTGATCCACTTCGTGAAAACACCTCAACAAAAACACTGCTGTCGCAATCTGTGACGAAGCAGGCAAGGACCAATGAGCATTCGATTTTACTGCAGTAGTTATTTGAAGTCGTAAATTTTGAATTTGGATGAATGAATCAGCGCAGGCTTTGATGTTTATACGGTCATTGCTGAGGATGAATGAAGATCGCTGAATAAAGGGTTGAATTGGGATTTGTTTCTTGCAGGCGTATGAATTCAGAAGACTTGGATTACAACGCACAAATAAAACTGATTGATGTTATTATGTTGCATTTTTGGTGTGTTTTATGGTTCTATTTTTTAGTCACAGCATGTTGTAGAAAATGGCTTTTATGTCCCACGGCAAACAAAATAAATATTTCATAAAAAATGGTTAAATAATTGCAGAAATGTCATTAATTTTAAGGGTTTGTAGTCTTATTGAAAATTTTATTCTTCGAAATGAGTTGACAGCAGAAATCACACAGAACAGACCGAAATGTTATTTTTTCATATTACGTAAATGAGTAAACTTAATTTAATAAATGCATATGAAAACATATTGCCTTGATATGACAACAAATATAATAAAAATGTTAATGCCGCGATTGCATTGCCTTAGATGCTGTAAACAAAAGTACATTTCAGTGTCTATGCAAACATTAGTAACTCTACATTTTGTAGAACCCCGTTTTACATAATATAGATACAAATTTTCATAAGATCATGTTGCTAAACTTTAATACTCACTTTGGTTTAAGTATGTTCACAATATTACCTTAGTTCAGATAAATAGTAACGGGACGTGTACTTCTCTTTCAGAAAACTATTATTAAAATAACTTTCCACGATAGATAATTAATTTAGCAGACATAGCGTTACTCACCATAGAAGAATCTTGCTGGCTCTCAGCTGGTGAAGAAAAAATAAAAAAAGCCTCAGTATGGATCAACGGATGCTGGGATGGTGTAACGGAGCGAGGGAGACGTGAAGCGAGTGGATCCAAATGCAGGCTTTTATTAGATGGGCAAGACAAAGACATGGACATAAACAAGCTTGGAGTAGAACAATGACAGACAGGTACAGTGTAGGCAAGACGTAAGAGTAACATAATCCAGGGGGAAAGGCAAAAGGGTATTCCGATAAACGAGCGAAAGATCCACAGGGCAGGCGGCGACACAGACAAAACAAGAAAACAAGGCGAGAATGCTAAACTAGGAAACAAGGGAACTAGGGAATTAGGAAACTGGGAAACTAGGAAACTGCTTAGTAAAGGCTGCTAGGAGAGCACTAAACGCAACGTACACAATCCACAATACAATACTCCAATACATTGATGTCACTTCCCGTTTGTTACTGTCACACGCTTAGAGTTTGAGCTCCGTCAAGTTAATTCTTATTGTCTATTTTTCAATCTAAAATCAATTTTATACACAATTACTTTTGTTTCTTATAACGTGTGAATATACCCCGTTGTATTTTACAACTAAAACAACCGGATTGCCTTGTTATCAGTAGTTTTGTTTTGATTTCCTGAGTCCGCTAGCTTATAGCCCGTTAGCAGCACCAGCGTGGTTGCCGCTAATCTTGCTTGCATCGTTTACACACTATTTACACACATTACCGTTGTTTACTCACTGTTACTTGCTTTAACGGCGAATGTATGTCTACCCTTGCAGGTGAGGAGACAGGCCAAGCTGAGAGAGCGGAGAGCCGCTCTGGAATCCTCCCGGGTAAGTATACAGCGCGATACTAAGACTCCCACCACCTCTACTTCGTGTGCTTCTCTGCACAGGTCCCGTGCACCCTGGATGCGAATATCCCAGGTGTCCTTCACTCCGGTGCCGGCACACCATGGACCTTGGGTGCAGCAGCAGAGGAAGACGCGAGCCAGGCTGCGGCCAAGGACCTTGCCCCCTCCCTCAAAATAAATGAACAGAAACCATTTTTAAAGCTTGGGCTCCGAAACATTAGATCACTTACACCCAAAGCAGTTATTGTGAATGAAATGATAACAGATAATAGTTTTGATGTACTCTGCTTAACTGAAACCTGGCAGAAACCTAATGATTACATTGGTCTAAATGGGTCTACTCCACCAAACTACTACTATTATAAGCCCCGTCAGAGTGGTCGTGGCAGTGGTGTTGCAACAATATATAGTGATACTCTCAGTGTTACTCAGAAAACAGGATACAGGTTTAAACACACACCTAGAGCAGCGTCATGCCAGCTCAGCTGGTTAGCGAGCTCGAGGAAATCCTCCACATACCGCTCCAATCTCTGACCACCTTGCCGCAGACCCAGAAGCGCGTCCTCAGCCTCCATCATATTTAATGGTCCGATCTTCTGTCAGGTCGTGTGTAAGAAGGAGACATAGGACAAGGAAATATAACAAAATGGCTTTAATAAAATCCAACAAGGGGTACATCCAGACAGGAACAGCAGGGAAACACACACTAACATAATTTTAAGAATGGACGACAACCACGGTACTGAATCAGACTTATAAAGGGGTGCTAACGATACAAAGACAGGTAAGGGTAATTAACCAATAAAGACATAACAAGAAACGGAACAGTCAAGACCATATAAGGGCACAGAAGGGCAAAACCAACAAAACGGTTCACAGGGGTGTGACAGTTACCTGTTTCTGACGCAGAAAAGCTAGTTCACGCATTCATGACCTCTAGAATGGACTATTGTAATGCACTACTAGGTGGCTGTCCTGCATCTTCAATAAACAAGCTACAGATAGTCCAAAATGCAGCTGCTAGAGTCCTTACCAGGTCAAGAAAATATGATCATATTACCCCAATTTTAAAGTCTCTGCACTGGCTACCTAGGTTACGCATCAGTTACAAAATATTACTTCTTACCTATAAGGCCCTTAACGGTTTAGCTCCTGCGTACCTAACTAGTCTTCTACCACGCTACAATCCTTTACGCTCCCTAAGGTCGCAAAACTCTGGACTGTTGGTAGTACCTAGGATAGCAAAGTCCACTAAAGGAGGTAGAGCTTTTTCGCATTTGGCTCCGAAACTCTGGAACAGCCTTCCAGATAACATTCGGAGTTCAGACACACTCTCTCTGTTTAAATCTAGATTAAAGACACATCTTTTTAGGCAAGCATTCAAATAATGCATCTCATAAACTTTCACTGCAGTTATATCTGATCAAACGCACATTATTAATCTTTTAGCTATGGTTGAACAAATCTTTCTTTGCTTGGTTTGAACAGCAGCTACGCTAAATATGTTCCTATTTGTTCTCTGTTTCTGCCATGGGACTGACATCCCATGGTAACAAGAAACTCACAAGCTCCAGTCTGGATCCAGAACACTTAAGAAGAGATGATGTCAATCCCTCAGAGGACTTCAGATGATGCCAACCCTGAAACAACATACAGCACTACCGAATTTTGCTACTAATTTATGGTGTTTTTTGTCTGTTTGATTACGTCATTAATTGATCTTTACCACACATCTCTGCCATATGTCACCACTAATAAGCTACTAATAAATATATTGTAAGAACTTTAATTTGGTGTAAAGTTGTATCGTGAAGAGCGCTATACAAATAAATTTGAATTGAATTTAATTGAATTACTCGGCAAGTAGCAAGGGGAAGTCCGAGGCTTATATAGCGCCTCTGATTGGATACAGGTGTGTGCAAGTAATTAGCGCAATGGATGATGGGGAATGTAGTCCGGGGTGTGGTGCAACAGTCTGTGTGATGTGAAATGTTAATGGAGTAAAAGGGCATCTGGTGGTGAGCTGTCAGGCATTCACCACAGCCACCCTCATCTGACACACACCCGGAAGCTCCACCCACGCGTTCACAATCACCCGAATTCTAATCCTTATCACCTGTTGCTCGTTGAGCCACGCCCTATAAAACAGGACTCTCTGCCATTGTCACATTGTCTGGTCTACCGTTCACAAGCCTTGTTGCTCTCTCCGTCGATGCTGTGGCGTGGCTCAACTACTGGACTTTGGGACTACTACATCTGCCAAAACCACTCAGTTAAGAGCCTCATTACTTGTTCGATGCTGTTGTCTTTTTTAAAGACATTGTTTAATAAATGGTTGAATAGTATTGCTACTCATCTCTCGTCTCTTCCATCCCCTTGTGTGTGCGTGAGTGTGACATGAGCGGACCGACCGGCCAGATTCATGACAGATGGACAGTTGGATCCCTCCCCTCCCGCTATTGGAACGTATACAGTATGCTGCCCAGGACATTTGGGATTGGTTTAATACATTATACATATTAAAAATTAAATTTGTAAAATTTTTAAAATTTATAAAATTAAAACAATGAGAAAAAAAACTTTCTGTTAATGTCCTGAATGTTCTCTCTGTAACGTTGTAATGTGACCATAGAATAACCAATATAGAACGTCCTCAAGTCATATTGCGAAAGTTATTATATGACTAAAACAGGACTATGTGAGAACGTTCTGTTAACATCCAAAATGTCCTCTTTATAATGTTGTTATGTGACCATAGAATAACCAATATAGAACGTCCTCCTAAATTCATATTGTGAACATTATTATGACTAAAAGAGGACCATGTGAGAATGTTCTTTTAACATCCCAAATGTCCTCTTTGTAACGTTCTTATGTGACCAAAAAATTACCAAAATGGAATGTCCCTCTAAAGTCGTGTAACGAACACTTTCGTAACCAAAAGAGGACGTTTTAGGAATGTCTTTAATGTTCTGTAAAGGTCAGGACATTCGTCACCTTTAAAAAACTTTTAGGGAACATTGCGCAAGGTTGTGAGAATGTCCCCTCCTATGTGGGATTATTCTGTTGTGCTGAACTGCACTGACCAATTAACGGAAAGTGGCGTTTCATTCCGGCCTACATGCAGACCCAGCTAACAAAAAAAGGTTGCCACAACGTCCCCTGAATGGCATCCGCGAACGTCCCCTGGACGTCTTTGTGTAGGGTTCTTTAGACGTCATGAGGACGTCGCGAGTCCGTTCGCAGGATGTACCGGGGACGTTTGCAGGACGTCCGGAGGACGAAACGGGGATGTTCACGGGACGTACCATGGACGTTCACGGGACGTTCATGAAATATTGTGAGGACCTATAGGGAACGTTCGCTACAGGTAATTTTAACATATGTAAACATGTCATTAATCAGATCAGACAAAATTGTACTTTTTTTTTTTTTTTTTCTATTTTTTTTAATTATTTTTTTTTACAATTTCAGCTGAGGGAGTTTTTATGTTTTTTGTACAGCGAACATTACAAAGCGGACCAAATGCGGACCTAATAGGACGTTCGCAATGTCCGTTTGCTGGTATATGGGAATTCTTCCCATTGTTATCTAACCTAAAACAACAAAATTAATTTACTAGTGGTATATGTCATCGTTTATCTATTGAAAAATATTTGTAAATAATGTTGTGGACGATTTGGACTATACCATGCGGTCTGAAATTTAGCCCACATATGAAGATATCCGTCCCAAATGGGTTTTTTGCTGCATGTGCGTCTCAGTGTGTGTTTTTACCATATGTAAATTGAATATTTAAGTTAAATATCTGTCAATATTATATACATTTAATTGTTTCAGCTTTACATGCTAACGTTAGCGGCTAACGGCAGCCGTTCACGATGGACAGCCTCAGCAAACATTTTAAAAGGTAAACTTTTCATAAAATGTAAGTATTATGAGATACACAGTGGTTACGGCAGCTAATGTGTACAAATATAAAAGTGTAAATACCTTTTCGACCGGACAAAAGCGAAAACTCAAGGCCATGTTTGAGGAAATCATTGGTAAGACCGTTAACTGTCACTCAACAGCTCAGCGTTGCCTTGGATACGTGCGTGTACCTTAAGTGATGTCACTCAATCACGAGCTCATTTGATTGGCTATATTACACTTTTATTTTTGCGCTGCACGTTAGTCTTAAAAGCAATATAACTAAAAAAATAATAATTTTTCCTAAATAACTTGTCAGCTTACCAACAGTTTGATATGTAAATATTAAAAAGTAAGAATTAATTTATTTGTCTTACCTGTGTTATTTTCCACTTTCTTTTCTTCTTCATCTTTTTTTTGGCGGTATTCATCACTCTTCAGGGATTAAACCTTATTTTATTTATGTATGGGGAATACATATAGGGCCTAATTGTAGCCTATTTTATATTACATTATTGAAGTGTATCTTGTTTTTGATGTTTGTGACAGCCCAATGTATGGCCGCACAGGAGTGGTAGTGTACGGTAGAGGTAACGCACTCGTGTCTCTTGTTCGCACCTGTGTACGCACGCACCCACCCATATCCACACGCATACATTTTACATGAATTTCCAAGAGTAATGATAGTTTATAGTAATCACAAAACAATTAGTATTTTTTTTTTTTTGTTTGCATATCTTTATAGCATTCTTATTTACATCGCTGTTCATTTGAAGTGCACACAAATGGGTTGCGTTGTATTTGTTATTTATACCTGTTTCTATTTGAGTTGAAGTTTGTCAGTGAGGAGTGGCGTTTAGCTGTGGACGAGACAGTTGGAAATGGTGTTCTTGACGACGGAAACTGGAGTCCGGGCAGGAACAAAGAATTTAAGCGTTATTGGTTCCGCTCGGGCGTTCCATTTGTTGAGCTGGCACAGGGGAGCCAGGAAATTGAAGACTTTTATTAATTTGATTTCTTTAGTTATGTGATTTATGGTTTTTGGTTAGATTTATTTTTCTTTAAGGTTAGTTTAAAATGTTATTATTTGATTTCTGTTTTATTAGTTTAGTGTTAGGTGTTTAAAGTAATGTATATGTTTTCCCCCTTTTTGTGTTGTAATGGGCCCATCTTTTCCTTTATAAAGTTGTTTGTTTTGTTTATTTGGTTAGTCAGTTGTAGTTAGTTTGCTGTTTGAGTTTTTCTTTTTTTCTTTTTTTTTTTTTTTTTTCCATTTCTATTTTGTTGCAAAAAAACTTACATGCCACATTTTCTTCCTTAGGCCCATCATCCTCATTCTTAGTTTGACGAGTTGTTCTTTGTTGTACTTTTGCAGAAGAATTAGATTGTTTCCAAAGTGTCTTCAGCGACATTTTACCCTGTTTATTCATGTTTTAGTCAGCATACAGTGCCAATAAAAATAGCTTTAGAGAAGTAGTAGCTTAATTAACTGAGAAAAATGTGTGTAACTGAGAAAAGGTGTGTGTTCACAGTGTGTGCGCATGTTTGCTCACATCTCACTCCTGCGTGTGCACTCGTGAGGGGGTTAAATGCAGAGGACCAATTTTGAGTATGGGTCACCATGCTTGACAATACGTCACAACTTTCACTTTCTTTCAGTACCACGCATCACCGTAAGCGCTATATTTTGCTCTGTATTTTGTGTTTTAATTTTCATTGTTGTGTTTGTTTCTGTTGTAAAGTGGTTTGAGAAAGAAACGTTTTAATGTGCTATACAAAATATATTTATTATTATTATTATTATTATTATTATTAGAAAAATGACTGCTGTGAAATTAAGACCATTTTACCAATTGCACTGAGACATTTAAAATGATTATATAATGATTTCTTGAGATATAATAAATGTAGTATGCAAGTATATTAACGTGAGATCCTGACACTCCGAGTCAACTTTCAGTGACCTAGTTTTGTTTGAGATATTTTCTTTAGATAAGCTAATTTGTTGTTTTGTAGCATGAAAAATGCAATAAACCATCAGCATAGTAATAAGGCATCAATCATGCAATGTGAAAGATTATGTGTAATTTTAGAAAAATGCATTTACATTGTGACTGTGCCCCAGATGCAATCAACAGGAACTGTCTCTGTAAAGGTGTGAACCAAATGGTCCATACATTTAGAATAACAAAAGAACAGAATTTCTCAGGAACTTCTTGTAGATTGCAGGATCTCTAGCGGGAGGTCCTGATAGTATCTATTGTTTCTAGCCATTTGTCTTTAGGTATAAAGTTCTGTCTTACAGACAGAACTATGGGAGAAGCTAGGGAGAAGCTTTGCAGAAGCTAGAGAGAAGCTAAGGAGAAGCTATGAAGAACTTTGGAAGAAACTAGGAAGAAGCTTCGGACCCTTACATGGGTTAAGATCTAGAAGACGGCTATGCTACACAACTTTGTTCAATAAACTCTTTTCCCCTGAACTTTGGTCAAGCTTACTTATTTTACGTATTAGAGAAATCTAATACATATGGTGAGCCATCCAAACCACTGGTCAACCAAATACAGCAAAATCTAACAAATGTCATTGTATTCATAATCACCTCAGTAAAATTCCCACATGGCAATACTCACATTTCTATTCTTGATAACCTACATTCAAACTATTTAAATGAAATTAAAATATTAATTATCAATCTGCCTTTTTATTGTCAGTAACTAGGGGGGCTTTACACTTTTTCCAAGCACCTGTGCTGACAGACAGTATCTCACAAAAGTGAGTACACCTCTCACATTTCAGCAATCATTTTAGTATTATCTTCTCAAGGGACAATACTATAGAAATGAAACTTGGATATATTTTAGAGTAGTCAATGTGAAGCTTGTATAGCAGTGTATATTTACTGTCCCCTAAAAATAACTCAACATACAGCCATTATTGTCAAAATAGCTGGTAACAAAAGTGAGTACACTCTAAGTGAACTTGTCAAAATTGTCCAAAGTGTCAATATTTTGTGTCAAACCATTGTTATCTAGCACTGCTTTAATTAGTCTGGGCATGGAATTCACCAGAGCTGCACAGGTTGTTGCTGGGATCCTCTTCAAATCCTCTATAATGACATCATGGAGCTGCTGGATGTTAGACACATGGTGTTTCTCCACTTGAGGATGCCCCATAGGCGCTCAGTAGGGTTCAGGTCAGATCACCTTCACCTGCACCTTCCTCAGCAAGGCAACTGTCATCTTGGTGGTGTGTTTGGGGTCATTATCATGTTGGAAAACTGCCGTTCGGCCCAGTTTCTGAAGGGAAGGTATCATGTTCTGCTTCAGAAATGTACAGTACATAATGGAATCCATGTTTCCCTCAATGAACCGCAGCTCCCCAGTACCAGCAGCACTCATGCAGCCCCAGACCATGATGCTACAGTACCACCGCCATGCTTGACTGTAGGCAAGAGACCGTTTTCTTGGTACTCCTCACCAGGGCATCACCACACATGCTGGACACAATCTGAGCCAAACAAGTTTATCTTGTAGGACATGGTTCCAAGTTGCTCTTGTACAGGTTGTCTTCAGCAAACTGTTTGCGGGCTTTCTTGTAAGCCAGCTTCAAAAGAGGCTTCCTTCTCGGATGACGCCAATGCAAAACCAACTTGTTGCAGTGTGCAGTGTATGGTCTGAGCACTGACAAGCAGACCTTCTGCAACCTCTAAAGCAATGCTGGCAGCACTCATGCATCTGTTTTTTGTAGCCAGGTTCTGCACCTGACGCACAGAATGAGCACTCAACTTCATTGGTCGACACTTGCAAGGCCTATTCCGAATGGAACCCGTCTTGGAAAACCTCTGTATGACCCTAGCCAGTATGAGAGAATTTTACTCAAAGCACCAAATTTTAACTGCCCTAATACAAGATACACAACTTTGTATGGTCCTGTCAAGAAGACAAAAAACATGAACATGATGAATAGGACATGTGGCTTTGCACAGTTAAATGACATAGTGCTGTTATCACTTAGAGTGTACTCACTTTTGTTGCCAGCTATTTTGACAATAATGGCTGTATGTTGAGTTATTTTCAGGGGACAGTAAATATACACTGTTATACAAGCTGCACGTTGACTACTCTAAAATATATCAAAGTTTCATTTTCTATAGTATTGTTCTTTAAAAAGATATACTAAAAACATTGCTGAAATTTGAGGGGTGTACTCACTTTTGTGAGATACTGTACATTGAAGATCAGGAGCAGATTTATGCAGTCTACTCTCACCTGACCATATTTAGACCATTGCTCTAAATATAATTGTTTTTGTGGTTAATATAGAAGAGACACTTTGGATTTTGTTGTAAAAAGCTAAACATGCAAAATGATACTTGACTATGTGAGGTGTGATCTCAATTCTTTCTGTGGTGGTCCATTATCTGTGCCCTCGCTTTTGTGGAAAATCTGTCCATTCTGGAGGCTGAGGTGAAATTTTTGCAAGGACCTGTCATGTGCATAAGGTACTGTAAGAGGCCTATAAATGAAAAACATGGTCTGACATGACATCCTGCCATTATTTAAACAATGCATTCTTCAGCTCGCGAGAGAAAAATCCCTTCTTTTTCGTGGAAACAAGGTTCACATTTTCCCAGACTTCACTCAAGAAGTTGTTAAAAGAAGGATGGCTTTTGCTGATTGCTTTTTGCGTAATGTAGCTGTCAAGTACGGGCTGTTGTTTCCAGCACGACTCCAGCTGACATTTCAGGACCAGCGCTTTACTTTCGATTCCCCAGGAGAAGCGATGGAGTTCTATCGTGAAAAGATATCAGCAACTCTGACTCATGATGAAGTTTGTACAGCGGGAGGTGGCCAGGATGCTCCGTAAGACCTCAGTTATGTAACGTGTGTAAGTGGATAAATGCGGTTTGGTTGACTCTACCACATGTAGATATTTCATGCATGTGCATATTTGTGGTATACATATACCTGTGTATATTATTGTTCAGTTTTTATGTGACTTTTTTTTTCTTTTTATTTCAATACTGTTTGGCAGTTTGTTGTTTTTGTATTAACATATAGAGCAAGGTGATTTGACAATGTGAACAGTATGCGTTGGGTCGATGGACATGTTTGGTACAAAGTCCAACAATTTATTTGTTTTTGATTAGTCAATGTCAAGTAAAGCATCTATAAAAATATGTTTATGGAATGTACATGGCATCCATAGTCCTGTAAAGAGAAAACAAATCTTATCTTTTTTAAAAAAAGAAAAAGTTCACTTAGCTTTCCTCCAGGAGACGCATTTAAATGAATCGGAACATCTGACGTTAAAACAAGATTGGGTGGGCCAAGTTTTTCATGCGTCCTTTAGTAGTAGGAGTAGAGGAGTGGCAATATTAGTTCATTAGCATTTGCCTTTGTCACAGGTTGAAATTCAAAGAGATAATGCAAGGAGGTATGTAATGATTAAGGGCATCCTGTATGGAGAACAAGTCTCCTATTTGAATGTTTATGTCCCTCCTGGCAGTAGAGCCTCCTTTTCCACACGTCTTTTCTTCATTTTCTAATTGGTTTAATGCTTCCTCTGTAATTGCAGGTGACTTTAACTGCTGCACTGTACCTCAATTAGATAAATCACATGCAGTGGCCCACTCTAACTCAAATCTAGGTATATTGCTGTTGAAATAATGTAGTGAAATTGGCCTGAGTGATGTTTGGAGGGCTTTACATCCCAATAATAGGGAGTATACTTTTTTTTTTCTTTCAAAAGTTCATAAAAGCTCTTCCAGGATAGATTATTTTTTTTAATCTCAACTCTCTACCTACAAAATGTTTTGGTTTGCTCTATTGGCAATATAGTACTCTCAGACCATGCTCCAATATATCTAGAACTTCTGAGTAGTCAAAGTTAACAGCTGAGACACTGCTGAGTGATTATCTGATTAAAGATCCTCTTTTTAGGAATTAATTTGCTGAACAGTTTAGACTGTTTTTAAGTGTTAATGATAAAGCAGATGTGTCTGAAAAAAAAAAGGAAGCCCAAGTACATTTAGAAAAGGAACTGAACAGACTACAAAAAAGCATGATGTCCAGCTGTCTGAGGTGTTACAGATTAGAATTGCTACTGTTAAAGGAGCCCTTGAGGCAATTCATCTGAGCAATGCTGAGAAATCTCTTATGTATGCTAAACATCGCCTTTATGAATTTGGTAATAAGCCAAGTAGATATTTAGCTAATCTGATGAGGCATAAAACAGATTCACAGGCCATTCCATATGTGAAAAACTCATCTGGACAGAAAGTATACAGTAATAAGGAGATTAAAAAGGTTTTTCGGTAACACTTTACTTGAAGGGGTGTGCATAAGACTGACATGACACCTTTATAATTGTGACATGATACATATCATAAATATGAAGGAGGTTTTATGCATGTTTATGTCAACTGTCATTAAGTGTAATTTGCTCAGTTATGTCAATTTTAATGTAAAGATGACATTGTTTGAGATGCCTTTGTTACGACAACTTGACATAAACCAATACATCATAACCTGTCAGTGTCTTTGTCATGACAACTTGACACTACCAAGACAACATAACCTGTCATAAATCTGTTATTATCAAACTTAATAAACTACTTAGCTTTATGGGTTAACATTACATTAAACTGTCATGTGGTCATGGGGCCATTATAATTGTGTCATGAGTATTTTTCTCACCACTTTTTTTCAGTTGTACAAATTGAATTTATCATTAAAATGCCATTAAGTGCTAATACTCTGTCAAATAATTTTATAACAGTGTCATTAATATTTTTCTTGACCTCAACTACAGTGATACAAGTTGAATTTGTCATTAAAATGTTAAGTGTTAATACTCTGTCAAATAATTTTATAACAGCATCATGAATATTTTTCATTTCATAATGTGTTTTTTTTTTTTTTTAGTTTCCTCCAACAGAAAGTCAGATAATAGACAAATATAGAGTGATAGAGAAATAAATTCAATCTTCCAATAATAATAATAGTAATAATAAATAAATAAATAAATAAATAAAATTGTATTTTGTTGCATTTGGAGAGCGATTCACCCAAAAATTAAAATGAAAAAAGTACAATGGTAGGTTAAGCCATGCAGAGTTTGGTCCATATCACTGCAAAAACAGTTAATTACAGCATCCAACACATTTATATTTTCTTGACATGCCTTTTTACATCATGGAAAAGTCTACCCAAGACAACACCATAGTGCAAAAAAATTTAATTTTTAAGAAAATCGCCTTTAAATTTGTCCAAATGAAGTTCTTAGCAATGCATATCATTAATCAAAAATAATTTTTTGATATATTAACGGTAGGAAATTTCCTAAATATTTTCATGGAACGTGACCTTTACTTAATATCCTAATGAATTTTGGCATAAAAGAAAAATCATTAATTTTGACCCATACAATGTATTGTTGGCTATTGTTAAAAATATACCCGTGCTACTTAAGACTGTTTTTTTGGTTCAGGGTCATATATTTCCAACATATATAGCTTTCAAATAGTACAAAATTGTCTTGTTAATGTCAAATTGTCATGACAAAGACACTGACAGGTTATGATGTATTGGTTTATGTCAAGTTGTCATAACAAAGGCATCTCAAACAATGTCATATTTGCATTTAAAATAACATAACTGAGCAAATGACACTTTATCACGTGTCATAAACATGCATAAAACCTCCTTCATATTCATGACATGTGTCATGTCATGATGACAAAGGTGTTATGTCAGTATTATGCACACCCCTTCTAGTGTAACCGGTTTTTCAGTTGTTCTATGAGAAGCTGTATAGGTCGGAGGTAGACTCTTCAGGTGAGACTGATATGGAGAGTTTTTTGAGTGGTCTGAACATACGCAGAATCTCAGATGAACAAAAAGAGATGCTTAATAAGCCTGTGACCGAAGAAGAAGTTAAATCGGCTATTAAAGCTTTACGTAATAATAAAGCTCCTGGGCCTGATGGGCTAACTTCAGAGTTCTATAAAGAATTTGAAGATCTTCTAGTCCCTCTTTTACTCAGAACACTGTCGTCTCACTCTTTTGACACAGGCAGCATTTGTTGTCGTTTCCCCCTTTCCCCGATGAAGAAGTACTCGAGTCTTAGGTTTTGATGCCAAAAGATAGACTTTATTGCTGAAGCAGTCAAGCTGAGTTGTCTATAGAAAACTGATCCTGGTTGAGGACATCTTTTTATACTGGTCTTCTCACGTAAACATGTCGACCTGAGTTATTGGGGGTTCCTGGAGTAACCACTATGATGTTTTTCTATACCATGGTCTCACTAGTAAACCCCCAAAAATGACAGGATGTGTTTTTCCATTTTCTATAGCATGGTCTCACCAGTACCTACAATAACACAGGATATGCTGGCCCAGCAGAATATATAGGGTAGAACTATATAATTATAATAGTAAAATTTGTACATGATTCCTTTATATTTTAGTTAATAAAATCTTCCTCATATTCCCCCTTTGAGACGTTTACGTCTCACTTTCTCTCGAGTGCTGTGTCAAGATCCAGTTTTTCAGTTATTATTACCTAGTGACAAAATAAATTCACTATGTTTCATTACCAATTGACTAAATCACGCCATGGCACTCCGGAAGATGCCAGGGCCAAACATCTCCCCTCTTATCCTTTGGATGAGTTTGGCTAGAAGGGAGTAAAAGACCCTGACACCTTAACTTACTTTTCCAACTTAATATAAATTGTTTAAAGCATGTGAGTGCAGTTGGTTCAGCCTTGCCTGTGGTTATCACAGTCATGTAGAATACATATATATAACAATAAAAATAAGAGTACATAAGAATAATACTTAACAAAGAGAAACCAAACTAAGACATGCACCATATAATACTGAAATAAAACATGCATAATATAAAGATTTAGACTACAGATACATTTGTCTTATTCTTCATCAGAAGAATTTGAAACCTCATCTGCCAGTTGTAAATGCAAAGCTGTTCTGTAAAGCAAGTCCTGATAACATTCATGTTGATTCAGATTCCTTTTTTCATCATCATGATACCTTGACATGTCCATTTGTTTAACTGTGGCCTTGATAATTAGGGATTTTAATAATGGTAGTATACAGCAAAATAATAATCCTCCTATGCCGATTGTCACTCCCAAGAGTATTCTTAATTTTGCTAACCATGCTTCCCACGATCCTAATTTTAAATTAAACCAATCCCATGTTTTTTCGTCTCTTCCAGCGTTAGTTGCCATTTCTACTTGTAATTCCTTAAGTTTGGTCATGGCTTTTGTAAATGTTCCTTCTGGTGCTGTATTATTGGGGATATACGTACAACATTGGTCTCCGAATAAGACGCATACCCCTCCTTTGTCTGCTAGCATCCAGTTAAGGGCTAATCTATTTTGCCATGTCATTTTACTGGTTGCATTTAATTGTTCTCCTAAAGAAACTAATGCTTTGTTGGTATAATTAATGAACCTTTGTTGATTGTAGTATATGTAATTTATCCATTCTGTATTTTTATTTTGCGAAATACAAATAAATATTGATTCAAAACCTGATTTGACTTCATCTCGTGCTTTGAACTGATCCGGCACACCTCTGGGTTGACCTATTGAATCTATATATACTTTAGGATCTGGCATATAATTTCTCTTAACTCTGTGAATAATTGTTTCATTTTTCCCCAATGAGGATTCCGAATCCCATTCTATTATATGGATTTCTTGTATTAATCGTACTCTAGTGCATTTTCCTCTCCATCCTAGGGGTAAGGCAGATAAAAGTTTTCTTTTTCCACAAATCCAAAAAAAAACGGCTAATGCTATTGTAACGATGAGAGAGTGACGAGAGGCGAGCGGATCCATATGCATGCTTTTTATTAATGGACGAGGCAGATACATGGTCAGGCAGGCAGGGTAATCACAGGTACAATCAGGAATGATGAAGACGAAACACAAAGGGAGTCAGTAAGGCAGGCGTGAGTCCAACGAGGGGCGAACAATATCCGAGAGGGGCGATCCGAGAGAGAGTAGTCCAAAAACAAGAGCGAAGGTCAGAAGGGAACGAAGAAACTAGGAAACACTTGGAACACTAGGAAATAATCACTAAACACTCAACAAACCGCGATCGGTACAAGGAAGTCCGGGGGGTTTTATGGGGCGCCTGATTAGTCATGGGGGCTGACGTAATCAGCGCGGTGGTGGATGGGAGATGCAGTCCAGGATGCCACGTAACGGCCAGGGAGTAAAAAGAGGTGAGAGAGACATCTGGTGGTGGGTAGTCCGTGGCACCGACCAGATTCGTGACATAGCCCCCCCCAAGGAGCGGCTTCCAGACGCTCCAACAGAAACAACAGAAAAACAGTCCAGGGGAGCGGTGGGGGCCAGGAGACTGAGGCAGCACTGGCTGGGCAAAGGCCCTCCAGGGTGGAGCCGGGGGTGGAGCGGGAGGCTTGGGAGCCCTCCAGGCAGGAGCCGGAGGCGGAGCATGGGGCACTGGCGTCCTCCAGGGCGGAGCCGGGGGTGGAGCGGGAGGCTTGGGAGCCCTCCAGGCAGAGCCGGAACCCGCGTCACAATCCGGGACCTGGGGAAAGCAGGGACAGAGGAGGCAGACAGAACAGGGGAAGAAGGCGCAGCAGTCCCCGGGCGGAGCAGGAGGTACCGCAGCTCTCCGGGCGGAACAGGAGGTGCCGCAGCTCTCCGGGGCGGAACAGGTGGCTCTGTCATGGACTGGGACCTGGGGAGAACAGGGACAGAGGAGGCAGACAGAAGAAGGGGAGAAGCAGAGAGTATTGAGGTGAACGCCCCCTCCATAAGAGGTTCCACAGCTGACGCTGGCACCTCTGGAGGCATTGGCGCAGCTTCTCCTACGGGGAAGGCCTCAGGGGCGGACTTGAGGTCAGACGGGACCTCTGGAGCAGACTTGGGACCAGACGGGACCTCTGGAGCAGACTTGGGACCAGACGGGACCTCTGGAGCAGACTTGGGACCAGACGGGACCTCTGGAGCAGACTTGGGACCAGACGGGACCTCTGGAGCAGACTTGGGACCAGACGGGACCTCTGGAGCAGGAAACCGCGTTATGGCCTGGGACCTAGGAACAGTAGAGACAGAGGAGGCAGACAGAATAAGGGGAGAAGCAGAGAGTTTGAGGTAGAACGCCGCCTCCCTAGGAGGATCTACAGCCGAAGCTGACACCTCAGGAGGCATTGGCGCGGCTTCTCCAACTGGTGAGGCCTCTGGGTCTGTCTCGTGGTCAGACAGGGCCTCCGAAGCAAACTTGAGATCAGACGGGAGCTCTGGAGTTGGCTGGCGAACAGATGAGACCTCTGGAGCTGAGTGTGCAGCCCACACACTGAGAATGGCGATTGCCAACACGCTAGGAGACATGACGTGACAAGGCTCAGGGAGGTCAGACGAGACCTCTGGCACAGACTTGACGACGGGTAGGACTTCTGGAGTCGTCGTCAAGTTCTCTGGAGCGTAGCTTGCGGCCCAGATGCTGAGGATTGCGGTTGCCATCACACTGGCAGACATGATGTGACAAGGCTCTGGGCGGTCAAACGAGACGCGACTGGACTCTGGGCCGTCAGGCGGGGCGCGACTGGACTCTGGGCCGTCAGGCGGGACGCGACTGGACTCTGGGCCGTCAGGCGGGACGTGACTGGACTCTGGGCCGTCAGGCGGGACGTGACTGGACTCTGGGCCGTCAGGCGGGACGTGACTGGACTTTGACTCTTGGAGATCAGCGGTGACTTGATTTGATACGTGAAGACCAGCGGTGGCTTGAACTGGCTTGTGAAGATCATTGACTTTACTTGACTCAGGAACCACGACTGTGACCTTGCTTGACCCGGGAGCCACGGCTGTGACCTTGCTTGGCTTGGTTTGAACGGCTGTGACGTGACTTGACTTGGTAGGAACAGCTGGAACATGACTTGACTTGGCTGTGACTTGACTTGACTTAGTAGAAACAGCAGCTGGTGCAGGTTCAGAAGAGGCAGACATGACCTTGACCGGTTGTGGCCTGGCTGACGTGACGTTAGCAGGCGCTGGCTGGGCTGACGGGGCGTTAGCAGGCGCTGGCTGGGCTGACGTGGCGTTAGCAGGCGCTGGCTGGGCTGACGTGGCGTTAGCAGGCGCTGGCTGGGCTGACGTGGCGTTAGTGGTAATCTTTGCGTCAAGCACTGGCGTGGCGGCCCTCTTGAGCAGTGCAGACTCGGGCTCAGGGATGATGGCGGAAGCTTGACTGGACTTGGAAGCTTGACTGGACTTGGAAGCTTGAGCTGTAGCCTGACTTGACTCAGGAACAACATGGCTTGACTCAGGAACAACAGCTGTAACGTGACTTGACTCAGGAACAACAGTTATAACGTGACTTGACTCGTGGGGAACAGCTGTGACTTGGCTTGACTCATGGAGAACGACAGCTTTGGCTTGACTTGACTCTGTGTCTTGACTTGACTCAGGGGTAGCCGCCGCAACAAGGAGCGCCACTTTAGCTGCCCGTACTGTCATTAGGGGTGTGTCCAGCACGTGGGCCATCATGACCACAGGTGGCGTCCGGGCCCTGACCACAGGTTCTGGAATGGCAGCCATATTGTGGAGCGGCTTGGAGACGGCGGCCATTTTGTGCAGTGGCTCTGGCGTGGCAGCCATCTTGTGCAGTGGCTCTGGCGTGGCTGTAATTTGACTTGAAACAGAAGCGACAGCTGTAATTTGACTCGACACAGGAACTACAGTTCTGGCTTGATTTGAAACAGGAAGAACTGCTTTAGCTTGACTTGCCTTAGGAAGAGCAGCTCTGACTTGACCTGATGCAGGAAACACAGCCCCAGCTTGACTTGACACAGGAACAGCAGCAGTAAACTTGCTTGACTCAGGAAATACGGCTGCAACTTGGCTCGGCAAGGAAACTTGACTTGACTCAGGAAACACAGCTGCAACTTGACTTGACTTGGAAACTTGAGTTGACTCAGGAATTACAGCTGCAACTAGACTAGACTCGGAAACTTGACTTGACTCAGGAAATGTAACTGTACCTTTGAATGGCTCTTGTATGGCAGCTGTGACGTGACGGAGCTCTGTGATAGCCGCCATTTTGTGGACGGGCTCCGCCGTCGCCGCCATCTTGTGAGCGCACGCCGGCGCCGCCGCCATCTTGCAAACGGCCTCCGCAGTCGCCGCCATTTTGTGAACGCGCACTGGCGCCGCCGCCATCGTATGAACGGGCTCCGCTGTCGCCGCTACCGCGTTAACGCGCTCCGGCGCGGCCGCCATCTTGTGCGTGGGCTCTGCTGACACCGCCATAGCATGAGCGCGCTCTGACACGGCCGCCATTTCTCGAGCGATCCAGGCGGCAAACTTGTTTGTGGCATCATGATCCGGCAAGACCGCTAGTTTGCGAGTGGGACGCGCGGTCGCCATTACCGCGTTGTCGCGTTCCCTCTCCGCGACCCCGACAGTGCACGGCGAACCCACACACAAAAACGCAAAGTTCAGAAACGCCTCCAGCGACGAGCGCGGGCCCTTGCGTCTTAGTCGCGCACGGAGGGGCTGGTTCACGCCGTCACAAAACACCTCAATCTTAATACAGTCCGGGAGAGTGGAATAATTAGCAATTGAAATAAACTCACGGGTATAATGTTCGAGTGTGTGTGTTTTCTGTTTGATCCGGGAGAGAATTCTGTCTGTGTCCGTATCGGCTGATTGTCCGGGGGTGGAGCTGCTGGATCCTGTGGTGGCGGTTTGTTCTGTAACGATGAGAGAGTGACGAGAGGCGAGCGGATCCATATGCATGCTTTTTATTAATGGACGAGGCAGATACATGGTCAGGCAGGCAGGGTAATCACAGGTACAATCAGGAATGATGAAGACGAAACACAAAGGGAGTCAGTAAGGCAGGCGTGAGTCCAACGAGGGGCGAACAATATCCGAGAGGGGCGATCCGAGAGAGAGTAGTCCAAAAACAAGAGCGAAGGTCAGAAGGGAACGAAGAAACTAGGAAACACTTGGAACACTAGGAAATAATCACTAAACACTCAACAAACCGCGATCGGTACAAGGAAGTCCGGGGGTTTTATGGGGCGCCTGATTAGTCATGGGGGCTGACGTAATCAGCGCGGTGGTGGATGGGAGATGCAGTCCAGGATGCCACGTAACGGCCAGGGAGTAAAAAGAGGTGAGAGAGACATCTGGTGGTGGGTAGTCCGTGGAGCACCGACCAGATTCGTGACAGCTATAGTTTGATCCTTATACTTGTCTGTATCGGGTAATGATATAGTTTGATTTCTACAGGTTTTAGCTGGCCTTATTTGTTCTCCTTTCCTTGTTCCTGATGCCCGAAGGGGTGGAAAGTCCTTAGAATTATCAACATTTCGATATATTGTTGTATCCAAATTCCAAACGACACTGCATTTTCCTTTAAATTGTCCCACATTCACAACCCCTGTGGGTTTAACAAAGCACTCATATTCCTTACTGTAGTCTATGGTATACCATAGTGGAATCTCTACTTGATCAATTTGTATTTTCATACTTTCAGTTATATCCAAGCTTCTACATTTAGCTCTCAATCATGGTATATGCCGGAAGAATAGTTTTTGTTTAGCATTGCTCAGGAAGCCTAGACACTCAGCTGGACAAAAAGGTCTTAAGTCTTTTGACAAAAATGACAAAAGTCTCTGTTGAATTCAGCACAATTCATAACTGAATGGATTAGGGACTACTATTACTTGGCTCATCTGTGTTTTAGAACAGAATAGGCAGTCTTTCTTTTTTAGCTCTGTGGTTGTGAAAGTTGCCCACTCATACCATGAATTGCTTTGTGCTGTTTCCCATAAAACATCTAGCTTAGTATCACCTTCATACATGCTGTAATTCTCTTCGATGTTTCTACGCTGTTTTCCGTACAATCCTGGTTCCATTGTATTTGAAATTGAGTTGTTACTGGGTCAAGTGGAAGGCTGAAAAGTTAATGGAAGGGAAGTGTGGTTGAGAATCTGAGTTATGGGGTTTGGAGTAGTGGTGTTGATTGTAGCTTGAACTTGTGACAAGCATAGGATGATCAGACATATTGTCAGAGTTATTATTTTCATTAGTTTGTTCAACTTCTTTTGCCACATTTTGCACTTCTTTGTCTTCAACCATCGGATTCTCTTGCTCGGTTGTCTCCGGTCTGCTTTCTCTGACCTTAGGTTTAGGAACTCTTGTGCAGTGGTTCAGATGGTACCAGGTGTTGCTTCCTTCCACTTGGACTGCTGTTGGAGTTGCTGCTGTCACTTTATAAGGCCCTTCCCTTCTTGGTTCGTTCCATTTACTTCAGAATACCCTTAGATAGACTAGATCTCCCGGGGCAATTGGACAGGTGGTCTCTGTCTCCTCACACGGCTCTTTTCTCTTTTCCTGCACACAAATAGCTTTATGGATAGCAGTTAGTTTTTTCATGTATAATCTCAATTCCATTTGCAATTGTTCTAATGGGGGTCCTTTGTATGGGCCTCTGTTGCACGGCACAGGCATTGGTTGACCAGTAAGCATTTCATGCAGTGTTAGATGTGTAATTCTATTAGTTTGCATGCAGTAGCTCATTAGTGCGAGAGGTAAAGCATCAATCCAATTAAGAGTAGTACTTGCACATATCTTGTTGATCTTGGACTTGAGAAAACTGTTCATTTTCTCCACCTGTCCTTGCGATTGAGGATGGTAAATATAACTTAGTCTTTGTTTTATTCTTAAGTGTTGTAATACTTGTTTCACAGTCTTTTGGATAAAAGCTGATCCATTGTCTGAACTTATTTCTGATGGGAAAATTTTTTTACGGTTCCTGCCCCTTCATCTGCTGACGGTATTGCTTCTACCCAACGGCTAAATCGATCAGCGACCACAAGCATGTATCTTTTGCCTTGTACTCGTTTTATCATAACCACATAATCCATCACCAAGTGTTTGAAAGGTCCTTCAGGTACGGGTATATGACCTATTGGCGTTGTTATTCCCTTTCGGACATTATACTTAACACAAATCTCACATGAAGACAAAAACTCTGCTACCATTGCATACAAGTATGGTGACCAATACCCTTGTTGCTTAATTTTCCTTATCACTTCCCCCTTTGCACAGTGGTCAAAACCATGAGCATCTAGGATAAGGATGTTCAAGAGTGAGGTGGGTGCAACAATAAGTCCTTCATGTGAACGCCAAATGTTTCGAGAATCTCTTGTTGCTCCTCTTTGATACCACATAGAATGCTCATAGGGGCCTGCCTGCTGTTGAATTTGAATAATGTCATCTAAGCTTGGGTGTGGTTCTATAATTACTTCTGGAGCTATTATGGCTATCTGACACCCCAAGGCCTTTTTAGCTTCTGAGTCTGCAATGTTGTTACCTTTTATGACAAAGTCATTTCCTTTTTTGTGTGCTTGACATTTGATGATTGCTACTCGTTTTGGTAGCATCATAACAGAAATTAGTTGACCTATCTGCTCAGTGTGTTGTATGGGGGTTCCATCACTATTTTTAAAACCTCTTTGTTTCTATACTGCTCCAAAGAGATGACACACACCATGAGCATATGCAGAATCTGTATAGATATTCGCTGTTTGCTCTTCTGATAATTGACATGCCGTTGTAAGGGCTTTTAATTCTGCTAATTGAGCAGAGCACGGCTGTGTGCAATGTTGAGATATTACAGGCACAAAACCGTCTCCATCTTTTCTTACCACTGCATATCCCGTATGGATTCCCAAATGATCTCTAAAACTGGATCCATCTACAAAGTAAGAAACTTCTGCTGCAGGAATTGGGATAGACTCAAGGTCAGGACGTAACCTAGTGAATACTAATGAATTGGCTACACAATTATGTGGTTTACCTTCATGCATCAAGGGAATTAATTCTGCTGGATTAACAGTATTGCATCTCTTGATAGTAATATCAGGATTTGTAAGTAGCAAAGCATACGCTAGAATACGGGCTGGAGTCAAAACAAATTTCCCTCGTTCAATTAACTCTGCCGTTTTATGATGTGTGTAAATGATAACTGGGTATCCCATAGTTATTATTGCTGCTTTTTCATATGCCTGATGTACGGTGGCAAGACCTTGTTGATAACAGGGTGGGTATCCTTGCGCTACATTGTCTAGTTTAGTACTATAGTAGGCTATTGGCTGTTTTTTCCTACCACTACAGGTTTCCTGCATTAATACAGCCGATGCATATCCATCAGTTCTGTTAGCAACATACAAGTGGAAGGGTCTGGTATAGTCAGGTGTACTCAATGCGGGTGCCTTTTGTAACTTGTCCACTCTTTCTTAATGGACTCAAAAGCCATCAAGGCATCTGAATGCCATGCTAATGGGGCATTCGAATTCTGCAGCCCTGCTTGCTTCATGATGTCTCTCACTGGAGCTGTTTTTATAGCATAGTCCTCTATCCAATCACTACTGAAGCAGGTCATTCCTAAAAAGGTCATCATCTGGCCTACTGTTTGTGGCAGTGGTGCTTTACTTATGCCTTCTAAATGAGTTGGGGCTATAGCCTTTGTGCCATATAAGATTAACCCCATGGGGTCGAAAAACGTGCCAGCGTGGTTTGTGGCCGTTTTTCTGATAACGCCAAAAAGAACTTCAATTACTCCGTCATTTTTGATCGTACAGATAAGACCAATACATCAATGGAATCTGTAAGGATTCACTTTTATTTGTGTACATTTGTGTCATAATAACAACAACACTCTGTGGTTTTGTGAAATAAAGCAAACAAAAAGGGTATGCAGTCTGCTGCGTTGTTCTCTGTGATCGTCATTAAGAAATGCGTCACTAAAATGAAACTCAGTGAATACTCCACACAGAGACACGAGAGATATATCTATAGAAAGCCTGACATGTCTACTTTTAAATGGAGTAAGTCTTATCGAAAACAAATATCATGTGTTAAAGTAATCTGTATGAAACCAACCCCATGTCCAGTTTTTCTCATCAGACCTAATTATTTTTTAATTTGATCACGCCCACAAGCTACTTTCGGTTTGTTATTATAATCAGCCACGTGGAGGCGCAAGCGGCGTACCGCCCACATCAACATAAACGAAGCAGGAGACTTCACTTGTTCACATTGTTCATCTCGGCTACTTGCACCTTGTCACTGGAAGAAGACGCGCTGTGAGGAGAAAGATTTATATTTCCCTCAGAGGAAGAGCGCGATGCGACGCACAGCGGGATCCACCGAAAGAGTAAGTTTTTCTTTTATTAGCATACTTACGTTAGTTGTTGTGTTACTGTGATACAACTTGTAGACATTACAGTAGTTAGATTTTTTTCCAAACTATAATTCCTGACTACGTGTAATCAAGTGAAACGTTATGAAGTATGTTTCATTTCATTGCATCGAAATGTTTGACGACGCCAGGATGTTTTTAATGTTCTATAAAATAAAAATGACGCGATATAAAAGTAAGTGTTTACACTGTAACACTGCATGATAGAGTCTAAGATTGTTTAGACAAAACTACTGTCACATACTCTGTTCACGAATAGATGTTTATGATGTGCTTAACAATAGTAAATTAGTTTTCCAGACATAAAATGGTTTTGTATTGTGTAATACATACAAAGCATGCTTGTGTTTATGATTATAAAATCATATTTATTTACTGTATGACAATAGGATATAAAAGTAATATTAGTTTATTTTTAATATTCTGTTTGTGAGTAGGTGTTTAACATGCTAAACAACAATAATTAGTTTCTCAGATATAAATTGTCAATATTTTATGATAGTATAAAGCATGTGTTTATGACTGTAGTCTATGACTACAAAATCATACTAGATGTATATATTACAGATGCTCCTGATATTAACATGCTCACAGATGTTTGTTTTTTTTGTTGTTGTTGTTTTTTTTCTAGAGATCTGATACCTGCACCACAGATGAATGCAACATGAATGCCACATGAAGACTGCCACCTGGACTACTGATGATGAGTTTTGTTTCTTAAATCCATGGAAAGAAGCAACAATCACTTAAATATCAGGTATAATTTACTTGTTTCACTTGTTGAACAGAATTCAGAAAACAGTTTTCAGGAATGACACAAAGTCTGTTCACGTCTCTGTACATGTAACATCAATGTAGTCAATAATGTGCTTTTGACCTTCATTATGTATGTTTTGATGATACTGTGTTGTAAATAAAATACAAATAGTCTAAAACTCCATTCTCTGAATCTCTCATTGTTTCTACCTGACAGTCACAGTCTCATTGATGGGCCCTTAGAGGAGGGGCTTTTGTCACTAAATATTCATGGCCGTTGTCACTCCCTTGCATATTCCCTTTCAATCACAAAACATGTCTTAGAAAATTTAAATCAATATATTGTTTTCTGTAAATGCGTGAATGAGATGATTTTCACATCATCTTGTAGAAAAAACTCTAGACTACCACATTCAGTTCTCAAAAATCTTGTGAACTAATGTTCTGAATGTGTTTCATGGCCTTATTTCAGTGACTTAAAAAATTTAGTTTTTCACTAACCTGACTGTTTTCTCAAAAACACAAACATGTACATTAATGTTGCTTGCATATTACTGTAGCCCAGTTTGTGCTGATTACAGTGTAATCAAACTTTAGCCATTAATATGTTTTTTAGATACTGAAAAAAGCATAAATGTCAGGGCATGTCAAAACTTCTCCAGGGTGCCAAAACACCCTCAGACCCGAGCGGGTTAATCGCCCTAAATATTCAACCTGTGGCAGACAAAATTGCAGTTTGGTTTTAGATAATTTGTGACCTTTTTGTGCTAACTTCGTAAGCACTTTAATGCAGTCCCTATGACATTGTTCTCGTGATGTTGAACAAATAATTAGGTCATCCACATATTGCAACAGTGTGCTGTCTAGCATGAGGTCTTCTAAGTCAGCTTTGAGAACCTGATTAAATATATGGGGTGAATGTTTGAACCCCTGAGGTAGGCGGGCATACGAGTATTGTTTGCCAGCATATGTAAATGCAAACAGGTGTCTACTTTCCTCTGCCACTGGAATGCTGAAAAATGCAGAACAAAGATCAGTTACAGTAAAGTACTTGGCATCAGGAGGGATATTTGTCAGCAGCGTGTGTGGGTTAGGAACATCAGCTGGCCAATCTTGTACTATATCAGATTGCTCTTAAATCACCATTTAGCTTTGTTAGCTTTGAGTACAGGATAAATGGGAGTGTTGCAATAACTGTTGGTTTCTATTAACACTCCGGCTTTGACAAGTCCTTCAATTGTATCTTTTATACCTAATTTGACCTCCTGGCTCAAAGGATATTGCCTTTTCCTAGGAAGGCGTGCATTTGGCTTAAGTTGTACTTGTACTGGGCAGGCTGATTTCACTAACCCTACATCTGTCTCATGCTGAGACCATAGTTCAGATGGCACTTGATGTTCAACGTCCTGTAAAAGTCCAGTAGTGGTACTTTCTAGCTCTGGTGCTGACATAATTTGTACTTGTTGTTTCTGATTAAGGACTACCTCCTGAGGAGTACCTAGCAAGGATGTACCACACAAGATTTTTATGTAATTTTTGTCAGCAGAATGAAAAATCAATGGATTTATTGTAGTCTACCATTTACATTGTGCAGCTTTTTCCATCATTGGTCCTAGATCCTTTGCTTCCCAATTTTCCCTACATATAAAGATATATGTGGCACATAATCATTTACATTGAACCATCTGTTTATGAACGCATTTTCAGTAATTTTCATGGCTTCTTCTTGCTTACCTATTATGACGTATTGGGAGATCATTTCTATTTTCTGTTCTTTAGTTCCTTCCATATTTCATTGTACAGTGAAATCCTGACTTGGGCATCCGTGATTCAGGGATTTGTGCTTCAATGAATTTACCCCACTTATCAATTGTCTGCCTCACATCATTCTCTATCTGCCCTATGCAGTACACATTTGCTTTAGACTCAGAGATCATCATTTGGGTTCCCATCATGTCTACATACACTGCATCTGTAGAACACCAAATTTTTAAACCCAATTTGCATAATGCATCTCTTCCTAACAAATTAATAGGAGTGTGATTTGATATCAGAATAGGCATGGTCACACTTTTAGTTTTTGTTTTTAGGCAGATTGGAGCCGACATAGGAATTAGCTGTATCTGTCCCGAGAATTCTACTGTCTTTACAAACTTCCCAGACATGGAAAGGTGTGAGGCATAATTTGATTTTAAACAAGTGTAAACAGCTCCCGTGTCAAGCCTCATTGGTATTGTTTTTCCATCCATTTCAATTTCCAATACAGGTTCTTGGGCTGCATTAGTTGTTAAAATTGGAAGCTGACTCTCCCCTATAGGATTCTCTGGGCATCCCTAGCATTCTTGATTTGGGCTTCCCCAGGGGTTTACAGGACCACGAAAAGAGGTCTGCCAACTGCCAATTTTCTTGTGTTTGGCTGTCAGTTCTTCAAGCTGCAATTGAGTAAGCTTCCTCTGTAGTTCTTTCTCTTGATTTAATAGCTTTTGTTCATTTTTTCTATACAGTTTCATTGCATGAGACATAATTTGTACATGATTCCTTTATATTTTAGTTAATAAAATCTTCCTCACTTACCACATTCAATGTTAGAGGCTAATACAGCATTAGTTCTTAAAAAAAATCGGCCGGGAGATAAATGCTCATCCTACTGACCAATCTCTACATTAAATGTAGACAGGAAGCTAATAAATAAAGTTTTGTCTAAAAGTTTACAAGCTGTAATTCCTAATATAATTTCTATTGATCAGACTGGTTTTATTCCAGGCCGAAATTCCTGTAATATTTGACGATTATTAAATGTTATACAGCATGGGCAAAATATTCAGGGTGGACACTGGTAGTGTGTCTCGACGCAGAGAAGACCTTTGACAGAATAGAGTGGCCCTATCTTTTCCAGGTTTTAGACAAATTTAACCTTGGTAATGATCTATACAAGATGGGAGTAATGCTACTCTATTCATCTCCACAAGCTTCTGTCTTGACCAATGGCACTCACTCTCCATTTTTTTCACTGGGCAGAGGAACAAGGCAAGGTTGCCCTATGTTCCCGCAGCAATCGAGCCCTTGACACAGGCCATTAGAGAAGACACCTCTATAGAAGGGATTAATGTAGGATCAAAGGATCACAAGATATCATTATATGCGGATGAAATACTTCTATATTTAAGCATTCCCGAGTTCTCCATAGATAGAATTATTCAAATCATTAATAAATTTTGCAGTTTTTCAGGTTACAGAATAAATTTCTCAAAGTTGGAGCCAATGGCTCTCAACTGCCAGAGTAACTGCACACCCTTCAGTTTTTTACCTTTTCGATGGTCTCCAAAAGGATTCACATATCTTGGTATTAATATTTCACCTTCGCTGACAGGCCTATATCACTTAAATTTTGTTCCACTGATAAAACGTATCAAAGAGGATTTAGCATGTTGGACTAACCTTCCTTTATCTATGTTGGGCAGAGTGCACTTAATTAAAATGAATGTTCTTCCCCCCTTGTTGTATCTTTCCAGATGATCTCTATACTTCTTAAAAAGTCATCTCTGTCTGAGTTAAATAGCTCTACTATTTCCTTTCTCTGGAGGAACAAAGGGTCAAGGTCAAGAATAAAGTTATCACGCCTTCAGCTACTGTCTGGGTGTACTAAATGTTCAACTATACCAAACAGCTTGTTTTTGCCATTATATTTGGGAGTGGATTAGAGAAGACCCTGACAGTTTGTGGCTGGATGTTGAAAATAATTCTATATCCCCTGTCCTTTTAACTAATTTGCTGTACATGTCAAAAAATTAGGTTAAACCAGCTGTCTAAGGGAATTTCTTGCTACAGTTCATGTTGAGAGTATGGAAATGGACAAGGAAATGGGAGGGTCACTGTAGCAGGCAATCCCTTATGACTCCTATGTTTATGAATCCTGATTTCCCTCCAGGCCTGGAACTGGGATGTTTTTTGAGTTGGGTGAAAAATGGAATCGCTGTCATCTGAGACTTATTAATAAATGGTGAGATTGTGACTTTTGACAGATTCAAGGAAAACTTTGGCCTACCAAATTCACATCTGGCAGCTACTTTGCTCTTGATGGTGACAGTATTATTGTTTTACTACGAACCCTTTAAAGATGACTGTTATTGATGTATAGGTGTTTGTTTTTGTTATTGTTGATGGTTTTTTTAATTTTTTTTTTTTTTTTTTTTAAGTCAACAGCTGAGACACTGGCATTTCAGTAATTATCTGATTAAAGATCTTCTTTTTAGGAATTACTCTGCTGAACAGTTTAGACTGTTTGTAAGTGTTAATGATAAAGCAAATGTGTCTCCAGGTCTCCTTTGGGATACAGCTAAGGCTTACACTCATGGCATTACCATCTCATATGTGAAATCTGCATATGCCAAAACTGGGGCAGTAGTAAGCCTGGTCCTCAGTCCCTCGAAACTTATCTGACATTGCTCTGTCCAGGCCTCTGAAAGCCCTAGGTTAGAGCACTTTCTGGGTCCCGAACCAGCACATTCCACCACCAACTTATGCAGGGGGCCCCCCAATTTGGCAAACCCCTCCACAAAGTGACAATAATAACTGGCGAAACCCAGAAAAGAGCGCAACTCCCCCACATTATTTGGACGTTGCCATCCTGCAACTGCCTCAATCTTGGTGGGATCATTCGATACCCCCTGAGCTGATATAACGTGAACCAAATACTTCACTTCCCTTTTGAAGGGAAGGCACACTTGCTTAGCTTCACCTTAAGTCCTTCCCATTGTAGTCGACCCAGAACCATCTCCAGACGCTCCAAATGTTGAGCTACAGAGGTGGAAATATCATCACATCATCCAGATATAAAAGCAAAGATTGGCACTGTTGATCCCTGAACAACCTTTCCATTAACCACTGAAAGGTGCCCGGGGCATTAAATAATACCAAACGGCATATGGTTCCACTCGAAGAGCCCCAAGGGTGTACAAAAGGCTGTCTTAAAACGATCTACTGGCCAGATCAAGGGTTGAGAACCAGCAAGTGCCATCAATCCTAGGCAAGGGAAATGCATCTTTCCTAGTTCTAGAATTATGTTGACGGTAGTCGACGCACATACGTCTTTCTTTTTAACCAGAACAATTGGTGAAGCATATGGGCTACAACTTTCTCGAATGATCTTAGCCTCTAACAACTGATATATATGGGCTTTAACCATTTCATATTCCGAGGGGGGAATTTGCCAAAAACACTGCCGAATCGGTGTCTCATCTACCAAGGGGATATCATGGGAAATCAATTTGGTACACCCCAAGTCTCCCTCCCTGGTAGAAAACACTGACCTACTCCTGGATAGTGGATCCCACTTCAGCATTCTGAGCACTCACAACAGCCACAACGGGAGGAAACTCGGTAACACCTGTGGGTGAGCTCACCACATAAACATTATTCATCAGACCACAATTTGAAACAACTTGGCCGCAAAGCTCAATATCCAACTTCAAGTAACAGAGATAAGGTATAGATAGTCCATTAGCAGCCCGAAGCTGCAACCACTGACATGACCTAAGTCGCTCCTGACCCTATGGTTCAAAATGCTGCAAAAAACAGCTTTCTGTAATGGTGGAAACCATCGAGCCTGTATCAACCAAACAAGGCACCAGGACTCCACCTACAGACACAAGATGAGGGCAGGAAGACATTAAACAAGATTCAGGCGTAAAACTTTTTGGCAAAACTGAGCCAATAGAATTCCCAACCGAGCTGTGGCTCTGCAGTCTGGCAGGCACTAGTTTTCCGAGTGCTTACCCCCAGAAGGCGGCACATTAGAATTTGGAGCATGTGGGGGAACCTGTTCCCCATTGCACTCTTGGGCAAAATGGCCTGGCTTTTGACATCTTCTACAAATTATGGGCCAGGACGAGGGGCTCGACTACGCGTTTCTGGGCCTTGCAATCGGGCAAGGCTTTGCACAAGCTGATTTAATTGCTCTTGTTGCCCTCTAAATGATCAAAAAGAAAGAAGGCCTGATCCTCTGGGGATAAATAACGGGCCCGCATACAGGTTCTAGCTTCCTCAACCCATTCGTTAATATCCACCCCAGACCTACCACTGCATTTTGGGCACCTCCTATCTCTAGGCACGAACACAAACAAAAGAAAGAGCCATATTAATGTGACATGCTTTCACTCTCTGTAATGTGGAGAGGGAGACGAGAGGTGAGGGGATCCATATGCAAGCTTTTATTTAAGGGACGAGACAGATACATGGTCAGACAGGCAGGGTCAGAATAACAATAAACAGGAATGTTGGGGTGAGGCTTAAGAGTAATCCATGAGGCAGACGTGGGTCGATCAGCGGCGAACATAATCCAAGACGTGAGGCAGAAGAGTAATCCTTAAAACGAGCTGGAGTCCAGAAAGGCAGGCGGCAAGACAGACGAAACGAGATGGCCAGGCGAGAATACTAAACTAAGGGAACTCAGGAACTCAGGAACATGGGAACTAGAAACTAGGAAACTTCGGAAACTAGGAAACAGTGCTAGCACTAGGAGAGCGCTAAATGCAACTGACACAGTTCTCCACATTTACACTCCACAATACTCGGTGACTACAGAGTGCAAGTCCGGGGCTTAAATAGGGCGCCTGATTGGCCACAGGTGTCTGGTGCAATCAGCGTGGTGGATAATGGGAGATGTAGTCCGGGGTGTAGATCAACAGTCTGTGTGTGATAACAGGGTGAGAGCGACATCTGGTGGTGAGCGGACCGCAGGTCACCGACCAGATTCATGACACTCGTTCAACTCTAACACACGTTAAGAAAAAAAAGGGCAAACCATCACTACAACCTTAATTTAAAAACATATACAATTGTACAAAATGCAATTGCAACACTTCATTTACCCAGTAATCTGACGATCTAATACTCACGACAGCGGACAAACTCATACGATAATTTTCCTAGAGGCGATAATAACAGCTGGCGCTCCATGGATTGCATAAGAACTGTGATGCCACACCGCAGGAGCACTAAAGGCACACCACACTGGAACACAAACTGTATCCCATGTTAAACTACAACCAGGTCCCGCAATACCCCAAAGCACAAGCATTAAACTTACCTGAGAGTAAGCAGCATGTCACACCGGGTATCTCGGTAATATGATGTTGCACTAAACGAGTAAGATCGCATAAGTTACTAGATACTACCTACAGACAGACAACTAGCTAAACGGCTAAATGAAAACATACCTCTGATATCCACGGCAACGGAGGAAAGGGGCAGGCTTTCGACCATGACGCATGCCATGGGCATAAACTGCAGGCTTATATACCATGACGGGACACTTATTCATTGGCTACATATTTAATGATTGTGACGGTTTAAACACGTCACCAACATTACTACATTGTAATTGAAAACAAAGAAATTAAGTTTAGTGTACTTAATTGCATTTACATTACATTTACATATTTTTTGTTGTGTGTTTTTTCTAATTGTATAATAAAAAGGAAAACAGAATACAAAAAGAATAAAGAAGCTAGTGAGCTAGAGGTTCGTTTTGTTTTTTAAGAAAACAAGCAGTTCGTAATGGTGGCGGCACCCAGGTAAACAATTTTTAGTGAAAAGAATTCTACCAACTCAAAATGTTCAGGCGCCAGACTGGAATAAGCCTGTAGAAAAGTAATTAAACCCAGATAGCTTCTAAAAACCACCTATTACATACAATATCACAACAGCATTGGATAATGCATAAATCAGGAAATGAATGCACAGGGGAAAAGTTTTCAGTTCAATTCAGTATATATACTGCAGTGGACTTTCGCTAAATTATGTTGTCCTGTTGCCCTTATACATTCAAGTTTAAAGTAACCAGTAACTAACGCGTATGGTTTCCTTTTTCTTAAAGGGCCAGACCAGCCACTGTTTCTTGTGTATTTAAGTTTTATGTTGTGTGTTTATTTATATACAGTACTGTGCAAAAGTTTTAGGCCACTAGTATTTTTACCAGCTAAAAAATGGTTTAAAGTAAGTTATTTCTATCTTCTGCTGTAGTGTGTCAGTAAAAAATATTGGTTTACATTTCCAAACATTCTGTTTGCCATTAATTGTAATAATCTAGTGAGATTTTTGTTTGCACTAGGAGTCTGACAACAGCCAGTGCTCCACACTGATCTAATCTCATCATCATCCAGTCTGTCTGGAATGACATGAAGACACAGAACAAACTGAAACAGACTAAATCCAGAAGAACTGTGGCAACGTCTCCAAGATGCATTAAGAGACCTACCTGCAAAGCTACCTGAAAAATTTTGCGCAAGTGCACCTAGGGCAAAAGCTGCTGTAAACGCAAAGAATGGTCGCACCAAATGGTTGATTTCATTTAGTTAATAGAAGGTAATTGATAAAGAAAATCTATCTATGACAGCATCCTCATTTTACAGCATTTTTATACAAGTGCCTAACACTTTTAACAGTGCTGCAGCTTTGCACGTAGGTTTCTTGAAGCATCCTGGAGACTTTGTCACAGTTCTTCTGGATTTAGTCTGTCTGAGTTTGTTCTGTTTTTTTTTTCATGTCATTCCAGACAGACTGGATGATGATGAGATCAGATCTCTGTACAGAGCACTCGCTGTTGTCAGACTCCTTGTGCAAACAAAAATCTCACTGGATTATTATGATTAATGGCAAAATGAATGTTTGGAAATGTAATCTGATATTTCCTACTGACACACTACAGCAAAAGACCGACTTTAACTGACTTTAAACAATTTTTTAGCTGATACTACTAAATACTAGTGGCCTAAGACTTTTGCACAGTACTGTATGTATTTTTTTTATTTCACTGAATTGTATTAAATATTGTTTGTGTTTTGATTTTCTGTGTGATTTTCCCTCCTCAATTTATTTGTTACAGAGTGTTTTGTGGTTTTGTACAGGGCCAGACCTGCATCGACAGTTAGTCTCCTCTGGTGTAGGTGATCATGGTGGTGTGGCACAGGCTGTGTGGTGTGTATCAGATGGTTGGCACTGTGGTGGTGAATACAAGATTTGTTGGTTTGCCTGCTGTGGGTTTTCTTTCTTTCTTTTTCTCTCTTACAAGTGGTGCATGCGAGCAGGCCCGACCTTCTTGGAGTCTTGAGAAGAGTTCTTACTTTTATGGATTTTACTATTGAGACAGATGTTTTAATTGTTGTTTCAGTTTTGATGGTCCATGCTAGGACAATAAAGTAGTGATATTTTGCTACATTTTGAGTATGATCATTTTGTAACAGAGTATTGTGATTTGGGCAGGCTCCTCCTGCCTTTATTAGGAGGTAGCGTAGTCAACTTATACCTCTGACACTACAATAATTAGTTATGAAATAAATAAAATAATCGCTCACCTCAGAAAAATGAAATATCCTGTCCTGTCAGACGTTATATATGCACTCTTCAATTGCACATGCAAGTGTGGCATTGTGCACTGTATATCACTTCACTAATGTGCATAAGAAACTACGAGCATGCAAAAAAAAATTAAATGTAAAATTAAATTAAAGTACCAAATAATCACATACAGTATCTCACAAAAGTGAGTACACTCCTCACATTTCAGCAGTCATTTTAGTATATCTTCTCAAGGGACAATACTATAGAAATGAGACTTGGATGTATTTTAGAGTAGTCGACATGTAGCTTGTACAGCAGTGTATATTTACTGTCCCCTAAAAATAACTTGACATACAGCCATTATTGTCAAAACAGCTGGCAACAAAAGTGAGTACACCCAAAGTGAACTTGTCAAAAAAACTGTGTCCAAAGTGTCAATATTTTGTCAAACCATTGTTATCTAGTACTGCCTTAATCATTCTGCGCATGGAATTCACCAGAGCTGCACAGGTTGTTGCTGGGTTCCTCTTCAAATCTTCTATAATGACATGAGCTGCTGGATGTTAGACACATGGTGTTTCTCCACCTTTGGCTTGAGGATGCCCCATAGGGGATCAACAGGGTTTAGGTCAGATCACCTTCACCTACACCTTCCTCAGCAAGGCAACTGTCATCTTGGTGGTGTGTTTGGGGTCATTATCATGTTGGAAAACTGCCATTCGGCCCAGTTTCTGAAGGGAAGGCATCATGTTCTGCTTCAGAAATGTACGGTACATAATGGAATCCATGTTTCCCTCAATGAACCGCAGCTCCTGTTGTGGTTTCCCTCTTTCCCAAGGATCCCTGGATTTTACCATTATAATTTGAACCAGATGTTCTTCCTTATCATGGCCTCTTAGTGGGCCTTTAAAATAACATGAGACATAGCACTGCTAGTGGGGCCCTTAAAAAATAACCATATGGGCTTGTCTATTTTCCATACCATGGCCTCACCAGTGGCCCCTGAAGTAACACAGGATGTGCTTGCCCAGCAAAATATAGGGTAGAACTATAGAACTATAATGGTAAAATAATTTGTACATTATTCCTTTATATTTTAGTTAATAAAATCTTCCTCACTCCCCATTACCAGCAACACATGCAGCCCTATTCCGAAAGGAACCCGTCTTGGGAAACCTCTGTATGACCCTGGCCACAATACTGTAACTCAGTTTCAGGTTGTTACTGAACCTCTTATAGCCTAGGCCATCTTTGTGGAGAGCAACAGTTCTAATTCTCAAATCTTCAGAGAGTTCTTTGCCATGAGGTGCCTTGCTGAACATCCAGTGGTCAGTATGAGAGAATTTTACTCAAAGCACCAAATTTGAACTGCTCTAATACAAGATACACATACTTTGTATAGTCCTGTCAAGCAGACAAAAGCATGAACATTATGAATAGGACATGTGGCTATGCATGGTTAAAGGACTGTGCTGTTAACACTTAGGGCAGCGGTTTTCAAACCGGTCCTGTGAGCACCCCCAATGTTGCACGTTTTGTAGGTCTCTCATATCTGACACACCTATTTCAGGTCTTGCTGTCTCTACTAAAGAGCTGATGAGTTGAATCAGGTGTGATAGATGAGACACCAAAAATGTGTAGTGTTGGGGGTGCTCGCAGGACCGGTTTGAAAACCACTGACTTAGGTTATACTATCTTTTTTTGCCAGCTATTTTGACAATAATGGCTGTATGTTGAGGTATTTTCAGGGGACAGTAAATATACACTGCTATACAAGCTGCACATTGACTACTCTAAAATATATCTAAGTTTCGTTTCTATAGTATTGTTTCTTAAGAAGATATACTAAAAACGTTGCTGAAATGTGAGGGGTGTACTCACTTTTGTGAGATACTGTAACTGCTACTTCATGTTAGCTGGGAAGGATTTGCATGAAGGAATGATATTTATTCTATTCAGAAGCAGTTTCTATGTTTCATTAACAGTTCATGTTAGTACTCTATATTCACCATGGTTACTGTAACCCAAAAATGATTTTGTATGTTATTTTCACTTTGTGTCATTTTGTGTCTTATACTAACTTAAATGTATTAACATAATCTAGGTTGGGACTGCTATTTAATAGTCTTACTTTACAGGTGTATTCAGTATTAGACATATTTTTAACAGTCTTAACTTTTTTTTTTTTTTGGAATTGCTTTGTTGTTTGTTGTTTTTAAATACCAAACATCAAATCTTTGTCAATCTACATAAACTTTTTGACGTCAGTTGGATTTGCATATTTGAGCTGTTTTTTATGTCAATGTTGATGTCAGTTTGATGTCTTTTCCACATCAGTTGCCCGAGATCACGTGACCCGCTGACAGAGATGGCTGCTTGAGTCTGATCGATCGAGATAGAGAGGGCGCATCACATCTATACCGGTGACAGCAGCAGAAAGGGCCCGCGAATGCTAATCTTCAAATTGCTTTGCTTCCAGGAGAGAAATGGCATCCTTAAGGGAGCATGAGCCGTGGGACAATTACTTCACAAGAGCAACTCACTTCTCTTTTTTCCCAACTACAGCAATCAAACCGCCATGAACAGACAAGAGATAAATCAGTCTAGGAAAAGACTCACGGAACTCTGGATGTCTTCCTTCATGATCTATCGCGCCACGATCAAGGTAACGGATCGCGGATCAACCTCTCATCTCCACACGTCAATTCAAGTGGAAGCTTCTCTTTTTTCCCAACTACAGCAATCAAACCGCCATGAACAGACACGAGATAAATCAGTCTAGGAAAAGACTCACGGAACTCGGGATCTCTTCCTTCATAATCTATCGCGCCACGATCAAGGTAACGGATCGCGGATCAACCTCTCATCTCCACACGTCAATTCACATGGAAGCTTCTCTTTTTTCCCAACTACAGCAATCAAACCGCCATGAACAGACACGAGATAAATCAGTCTAGGAAAAGACTCACGGAACTCGGGATCTCTTCCTTCATGATCTATCGCGCCACGATCAAGGTAACGGATCGCGGATCAACCTCTCATCTCCACACGTCAATTCAAGTGGAAGCTTACAGGCACTTGCTACGCCTCAGCCCTTATGTGACAGCACGCCAGTGGGAATGTTAACGGATGCCAGTGCTTAGTCTCTAGAAGGAGATTTATAGACTAACAGACTACTATTTTAATATACTGTGATACCGAGTCAGCTTTGGGACTCGGGTGATCCTCTGTTATGTTGGCCACGTATCCAGACGAGGTTGCTGTGATGGCAGGTAGGAGAGTTTGTTCCTACTCTCCGCTTACTGCCTACTCACTTACTGTTCTCTTTTTGTTGTTTTCTTATAGCTCCAGATGCCATGAACTATTCATGTAAGTCCACTAATTTTTGTGTCTTAATTAGTAAAAAAAGGAATCTTTTAATTTTGTGATCGAAAATGGAACCCTTCACAGGGACCAAAACACAGCTCTCATAACCCTTTTACTCAAGAAGGGTGAAGATCCCTTAGAATGTGCCAGTTATCGGCCTATCAGTTTAATAACTACAGATGCGAAACTCTTCGCTAAAACTTTAGCTCATAGACTAAGTAATTGTATAAATAAAGTTATAAACTATGACCTGTCCGGTTTTCTTAAAGATTGGTCTGCCTCCGATAACATCAGGCGACTTCTACATATTATTAATAGGTCCGGTTCCTATCCGGCCTCCTCCGTGGTCATTTCGCTGGACGCGGAGAAGGCCTTTGATAGGATTGAGTGGAGTTTTCTTTGGGCTGTTCTTGAGCACGTAGTGGCTGGACAGGAATTTACCAAAATGGTTAAAACGCTTTACAACTGCTGTTCAGCACGGGTTCTTACAGGCTCTTTAGCATCTTCCTCTTTTTCTCTTGGCCGGGGCACCTTGCTCTTTACTTTAACCATTGGAACCATTGGCACAGGCAAACTTTAACAATATAACCTGTTATCTGCGTAAATATGTTACATAAAATCTCTCTCTATGCTGACAATATTTTGCTCTATGTTTCTAATTTTTCTGTGTCCGTTCCTGAGTGCTTAAACCTTTTCAACATATTTGGTAGTCAAAGTCATGTTAGAAAATAAATTGGAATAAATCTGCCTTAATGCCGTTGAATGAGGCAGCTAGACAAGAATCTAATAGTTTACCTCCCCTGATCCCCACAGTCAAAGAGTTCACATATTTGGGTATTACTAAATTCCCCTCATTGCATCTTATTTCTAATTTTAATTATAAAACTCTCCTGAATAAGATCAAGGAAGACTTAGACAGGTGGTCTCCCTTATGTTTAGCTGTTCACGGAAACATTTCTACAATTAAAATGAATGTGCTCCCCAGGGTTAATTTTTTATTCTCCATGTTGCCTCTTCCTGAAGGTTTTTTCAAGGAGCTTAATACAGCTATGTCTAGATTTATATGGATGAAGAAAAAACCCAGAATTTGACTTAAAACGATGAAGCGTACGAAATTAGATGTAGGTTTGTCATTTCCTAATTTTGATTGATATAATTTAGCTTTTCAAATAAGAGGAATCAAAACTTGGGTTAATTCAGATTCTTTGGTTCCATGGCGAGTTCTGGAGGCGAACATCAGCCATCCTATTCGCCTACAAGATCTCCCCTTTTCAGGTATTTCAAAATCCTTAAATAAATCTTATGGACCAATTATCGAATATTCATTCGATGTATGGAAAAAGGTTGAGAAAATCACAGGTGGTCCTTTTTTATATACTAAGACAACTCCATTATGGCATAACAATCATTTATGCACTGGTAACAAACCCTTTGTTTTTACAGCCTGGTCTGATGCTGGTGTTCACACACTGAATGACATTTATTGTGATAATGGCCTCAAATCATTTCAGGAATTAAGAGAGGAGTTTTCTTTCCCTGGATTTTCTTTCTTTTTATATTTAAGACTGAGGTCAGCTTTAAAGGCTTATGGCGTTCCTTGGGCTACCAATGTGCTCCCACATCCTCTGTGGGAGTGGTTGGACATTAATCCTCCTTCTAGTGGTTTAGTTTCTAAGATTTATAATTCAATCCTTTTACTGCAGTATACTTATATTCCAGCTATCCACTCCTGAGAAAGGGATGGTCTTGCTCAACCGTTTTACTGCTTCTAAGAATCTTGCAGATCAGATGATACATTATAAGTGTATCAATAGGGCCTATACCACCCCCAGTGTATTATACAAGATGAAGGTCAGATCTGATCCTTATTGTCATTTATGTAATAAATCTCCAGTAGGCTCGGACTTGCACATGTTTTGGGAATGCCCGGTGGTGGTTCTTTTTTGGAAATTTGTATGTTCTGTTCTTTCGGACTTCTTGTGTTTAGATATACCTTGGGATCCCCTACTTTTTCTATTGTTAGACGATTCCATTCTCCAGCTGAGTGCTCATCAAAAAAGGACCCTATCAGCTGCAAGTACTGCTGCCAAAAGACTGTTTTGAAGTTATGGATAGGACCATCCACTCCCACAACTTTTACTTGGCTATCTTACTTCAGAGATATTGTTTTGCTGGAAGGTACCACTGCTAGGCTCAATGGCGCAAAGGACAGCACTATTCAGAGTTGGACAAATTGAGCGGTGATGTTGCTAGATAGACTGAAAAGTTGACATTCCTACTGTGCTTATGTGACTTTTATTTCTTCTAGTTCTCATCATCCTTTTTCTCTGTACAAGTGGACAGCTTCATGGCATCTGTTTGTACATAGTTCTTTTGAACTGTGAACTGTGATTCATTTCTGAAGTGAAAAAAAAAATCTGAATATAAATGTTGATCAGAAAAACAACAACAACAACAACAACAACAAAAAAAACATCAGTTGCCCAATGGGCCATGCTTGGAACCCGATGATTGCCACTTGCAGCTATATTTCTAAATGTAGTTTACTAATTTTTAAACATTATTTCATGACATAAAATTGATCATTTCAAATATAATTGTTTTAAAGTGATCTTTTGCATGTGTCGTGTGCTTTTATGTAGTCAAGATGAGCTATGCTACATTATGTTGGAGATTCACATTCATTTTCCACCCAATGGCATCTCCTTATGAAAATTAACCATGGTTTTACTATAGTAAAAATGTGGTTAACCATGACTGTAGTAACCATGGTTTTTTGGTGCATACCACGGTTTTAAAAACCATGGTTTTAATACCATGGTTCTACTATAGTAATATTGTAGTAATACTATAGTAAAACTGTAGTAAACCATGACCATAGCAACCACATTTTTTACTGAAGTAGGTTGTTTTACATAACAGCTTGTATTGTTATTACATAACAAAAATGTGCAATGAACTTCTACCAAATAATAAACAGAATAACAAGTTACTATTCTATGATACAGACTTTATTATAGCACTTATATCATATTTGAAAGAGAATATAAACCATAATATATGAACATGTTTACCTGTGACATAAAATGATTACAAACAATCAACTACAATTTTTAACTTTTTAACTCATAAAGTACTGCAGTGCAGTGGTAAAAATCACAAATGTACGAATAAAAAGAGCATTAAGTAACTTGTTCCACTGTAAAACTGTTTTCTCTCTACAGAAATGAACAGTATGTTTATAAAATAAATAAACATAAATGTACACTACATTTACATCTTGTTTGTTTGATCAGCAAAGCAAATAAACATGGCTTAGTGGTGCACCTTTAAATACACAGAAGGCCAGACAAGTACTTCACACTTTTTCCTCTGTAAAGGTGATCTGTGCTTTCAAAAAATTGTGCATGATGCTGCATCCATTCCAGTTGTTGTCGGGTTGTCGGTAAGAAGTCCAATGAAGAATGTCATATCAGTAGGTTACAGTACAGATTAGGCTGCACAATTGTGTATTTTTCACCCCATATGGACTCAAGACCTAAGAAAGAGAAGAATATACCATATTAATACACAGCAATTATTTACTTACATGGCTACTTTTCATGACGATGTTATCCATTCAGATGATGTTATCACAAAATAAACCCTAACAGGGGTTTGGTGAAAAACCCTCATGTGTCTTGATCAGTCTTTTCCATACAATGGAATTCAATCATTTTCAAGCTCAGAACGTGACAGCAGACCTGCACAAAGACTACATTTTCAAATTACACTTGAGTGAGTGAGATTATTTTGAATTTAAAAATACAGTTACTCTGTCTTTGTTTCCTTTTTTTGCATCCTAAGAGGGAGGAGCTAGGATGCAAGAAAAGGAAACAAGAATGCACAAATAATAAGGAACTGAGCAGCACCCAGACAGATAAAGAAGTATAGGTTTTTCTCACCCAAGGCTATAATATTGTTTCAGAAGGCCTGGAATATAGCACGAGTCATATGGACTAATTGTATTGTATATCATGATTGTCATTCCTTTTAAAGCTTGGAAATTATTGGGCTTTATTGAATGCCATTACATGGAAAGAACAAACTGTGTTCTACAAAAAACAAGCAAGTACACATGTTTGAAACAATGTGAGTAAAGATGACAGAATTATCATCTTTATAGATGTTTATCTATTTAATTTACATTGAAATTTGTTTGACAAACGTGTTTTATAAATTTACTTACCACTAATGCACTTGAATTGCCAACAGAACAGGACAGGTCCTATATGGTAGACTGCAAAAATAAAATATAAAAAAGATTTTAGAAACAGAAATGTGATATATACTATATATTAATTAGGGGTGTGCAAAGCAGCCGGTATTTGTATCTGTATTTGTATTTGTTGAGGGGGGAAAAGTATTTGTATTTGTATTTGTATTCGAGTAAAATTCAAAATAACGTAAAAATCCAGTTTTTTGCGTTACACTTCTACACACTTTTTTTGGCTGGTGGAGGACCAAGAGATGGCTCAGCAGCAGCCACACTCTTTTCTATTTGGTTGCCCAAATCCATGTGAGGAGTTTCAACTAAGTTAATGAGTGACGGGAAGCTATGCTAAGGTTAACTGGGGAGTCGCTCTCTAAACGTGGGGTATTAAAATTGCTTTTGAATGCGCGCGCGCGTTTTACTTTCGGTTTCCTTTTAACGATGGCGCTAAACTCTCTGCGGTGCTGAGCGTCCATTTTACAATACAAGACATTAATTTAACAAAGCAATTTAAAGTGGTGGGACACAAACGGGATTTTGAAAAGTGTGTCCCCAGTGGAAATTACGCCCCTGCGTGAGTGGAGTTATCATTTGATGTGAATGTGCCGCGTTGTACAGTAAATTGAGACGGAGGCGCCAGAATTGCGTCTGACAGAATGTGCGCTGTAGCACAAAATATAGTATATTTCTTCAAAAGCAGATTGTGGAGACATTTTAATTGTCCACAATCAAAAATCGTCATATCACACACCCCTAACTGCAATGTAGTTTGTGCAAATCTGGAACAGAGTTTGGTTAAGAGAGAAAAAAACGGCCGGTTCCGAGTTTCAGCGGAGCGCAGTGTCAGTGACAGGGAGTGATTGACGGCTAATAACTAAAACCTGCATTAAAGTTAAGAATGTAAAGATCAAGTATAGTTAGTTATGTAATGTTGGAGAGAACGGCGAAACTTTCACTGTATCAGCTCACAGCAGTCTGGGCAGTAGTTAGGCTAGCGAAAGTTTTGTAAAGAAATAAAAACAAGTCGCACCACAACGATTTCTCGCATTCGCACAAATGCTTCCAAATATATTTTGAGGTCACGCAGATTAAATTTTCGGAGCATATGTGACCAAAACGGTCGCAATTTCGAGCCCTGCCCCCAACCCCTCCGAGTCCTGAATGTCACTTACTCGCTCATGCGGGCATGCACTGCGGTCTCATGAGGAAACGCAGCTTTTTGATATAAAGTTTTTCTTGTTCCCGAATACAAATATAATAAAAGTATTTGTTCGAAATAAGTATTTGTAAAAAACACGCTATTTGTGCCTTTCCGAATACCGTATTCGGGTTCGGCTCCATCCCTAATATTAATTATATATTTATAATTCATTTCTGTTCAAGGGCTATTTACTTGTTTAAATTGCACATGAAAAAAAAAGGCTAATACAAATGCTGTATAACATAGCATTCAATATGAATTTAGAGTAATTAAATTAATGACTCTTTTGAGTCGGTGTAATGAGGACTCGTAGGAAGCGTATAAGATCCAAGTGCGAGCTTTAATAAACAGATCGTAGTCAAACAGGCAGGGTCAATATCCAACAAACAGTGTGATGAAGACAAAACAATATCGTAGTCCATAAAACAGGCACAGTCCAAAAACCAGAGAGAGCAGTCTGAAAAATAACAAAGGAACAGGGTTGTGAAACTTGGCAAAACTATGGCAATGAACAGACAAAACAATGGCAAAAACAAAGTAAAACAATGGCAAGAAACAAAACCGAAACGATCAAAACAGGGCAATGAAAACAGGGAAAACGCTTGGTAGAGTCCGCAATAGCAAAACAATACAAATGGTGATATTGTGGCATACCAAGTTCATATACAATTCTTTGTTATTTAAACTTTTCTAGTGCTTTTTATCTACTGCAAGCTTACTTTACAGTAGTATAATGAAAATCATTTTATTCCCAAAAGTTAATTGCTGATTTATACATCTGTATCTTTTTTTTTGTTACAGTGTGAAGGATTACAAATTTAAGAAACTGTTTAAAATATGCTGATCCTATGTTCTGACATAGCATCACGTGAAAATCTAAGGTGCAGTACATTGTATTTAGCATTTAAGGTAAATATGATGACATCAGACAAATGATTCTCTCAAGCAAAGTTTGTAGCAAGAGGTTCCTGCCAGGTCCTGTTCTCTTATTGTAAGTCAAATGAGCCAGATAACTGAGATGTTCACCTTTTGTTTGTAATGGCTCTTGGTACCTCTGCCTAGTCTTTGAGTAGTTATGATGATTGGATTAGGACTGGTGTAAATGGTGCAGGCTGCTATACCTGAATACTTCATTTGCATGCTTTGTTTGGGGTTGTCATCCAGGTGCTTTGTCTCCAGATCTAAGCACTGCCCCCTAAATGTATATAAACTACAATGTATCACTGCCTTAGAAGACGTCTTTTTGAAGACTGCAGTGCAGAGCAGCGAGTATCTGAATAAAGAGAAACTTCTGCTTCAAGATATCCAAAAACGTCTCCTGGTCTCTAAGAAAAAATTCACAAGTGTTATTGATCTCATGAGTGTTCACTGGCAGAAAAGTCAACTGTGTATTTGAATTGTGTGTAAGCATTTAAGAACACCTGTGATAACTAGATTAAAAAGTTTGAAAGACAAATGTATGCTGGCTTGTCTTAAATTCTTGTTTACAAATATAACTAGTTTGGTCAGATGTTCTAGGTTTGCTAAAGGGTTGCTAGGATATTCTGGGTGGTTGCAAGGCTCTTGCTATCCAGTTGCTGGGGTGTTGCTAGAGTACATGGTTAATAGTGTGTTCTGGGTGATTACAGACATTTCCACCACTGTTAATAATAGAAAATCAAACATTGTTTTCAAAACTGATCCAGTTTCAGTGCTTTGATATTATTGTATTTCTTTCAAATTAGGACATTCAAACGGAATTAGGAATTTGTTAGGAAATAATAACCTGTTGAAGCTTTTTATGTTGTGTATTGACTTGGTTCCATGATGGATATTGAAATGTTATTTATTTTTCATTTTAAACAGTATAGATGATTACCTAATGGTAATGCAATATTTGTGAACACAGCTGTGTATCTCTATAAATCCCCTAAAACTATGCATGGGGGCTTGCTTTGGTGTTGCCACCCCTCATAGACCCCATGCCACCCCTTTGGCACCCTAAAAATTATTTTCTAGATCCGCCCCCTGCTGAGGACGTTCACTTACGTCCGCATTTGGACCTCTTTTTGACGTTCGCTGGCGGACATTTGGAGGACATTCTT
>NW_026129217.1:5605123-5680058 GCF_022985175.1 Labeo rohita
AGAACACATTTAACCACACCAGCCCAGGACTTCCGCATCCACCATCTTCACCTCCAAGATCGTCTGAGACCAGCTACCTGGACAGCTGCTGCAACAATCGGTTTGCATAACCAGGCCCATTGTTGTGCCATTCATCCACGACCATCACCTTATGTTGCAGCATGACAATGCACGGCCCCACGTTGCAAGGATCTGTATACAATTCCTGAAAGCCGAATACATCCCAGTTCTTGCATGGCCAGCATACTCACCGGACATGTCACCCATTGAGCATGTTTGGGATGCTCTGGATCAGCATATATGACAGCATGTTCCAGTTCCTGCCAATATCCAGCAACTTCGCACAGCCATTGAAGAGGAGAGGACCAACATTCCACAGGCCACAATCAACAACCTGATCAACTCTATGCAAAAGAGATGTGTTGCACTGCGTGAGGCAAATGGTGGTCACACCAGATACTGACTGGTTTTCGGACCCCCCCAATACAGTAAAACTGCACATTTTAGAGTGGCCTTTTATTGTGGCCAGCCTAAGGCACACCGGTGCAATAATCATGCTGTCTAATCAGTATCTTGATATGCCACACCTGTGAGGTGGATTGATTATCTCGGCAAAGGAGAAGTGCTCACTAACACAGATTTAGACAGATTTGTGAACAGTGTTTGAGAGAAATTGGCCTTTTGTGTACATAGAAAAAGTCTTAGATCTTTGAGTTTAGCTCATGAAAAATGGGGGCAAAAACAAAAGTGTTGCATTTATAATTTTGGTCAGTGTAATAATAATAATAATAATAATAAATCTATTTTGTATAGCACTTTTCTTTCTAACATTTCTTTCTCAAACAACAGAACAGAAGCAAGCACAATAATGAAAATTACAACACAAAATAAAGAGCGAAATGTAGTGCTTACGGTGATGCGTGGTACCGAAAGAAACTGAAAGTTGTGACATATTGTCAAGCATGGTGATCCATACTTGAAATTGGTCCTCTGCATTTAACCCATCACAAGTGCACACACAGCAGTGAGAAGTGTTGCGATTTAGTTCAAAGGGAAATGTATATAAATAATTACAATTAATTATGATTAATTACAATTATTTATATCAGCTGCCAGTAGTAACTGTAGCAGAATCAATTTTCCATCAACTAATCTGTTCGCCCAGCGAACATTCAGTATAATCTTTGTATCAACTTTAAGAAATGATATTTTCTTGGCCACAGAAAATAACTTTCTTAAAGCACCATTGTATTAGAGCATGTAGCTCAAATCGGAATCGTAAAGGGACATTAATTTGCAAGGCAGAATCAGAATCAACACTCTGTAATTTGTGCACAAGAGTTTTATTAACGAAGGACTAACACATAACTAATCTAAACCAACAAACATAAACTCACTCATACATGGGGGAATGGTCAGTGAGAAGCAGTTAGAGAGAGATAAGGAAATGAAGCTATGAAAAGAGTCAGTTAGCCACCTGAGTGAAACCATCAGTGCTGTCTACAGCTTATACTAAACCTCTGTTTTGTTTAGTTAAATGTACGATACTTGCATTGCCTTGGTCGTTGAACAAGTGTCCGAATGCAGTCTCGGGTGAAAGTCTTGATGGTTGGAGCAGTGGTGATTTTGGAATCGTGATCACGTTCTTCTGGGTCCGAAGAGTGATGAACTCCAAAGATGTTCTGACTCAATGGTGACTGGGAGTTTCTTCTCATGTGAAAAGTGAAGAAGAACCAAGAGCTGAGAGGGACCCAGCTGAAGTCCTGTGATCTTTGGGGAATAGAAAGACAAGGCCCCAAGGCCTGGCGCGTGCTTAGGGAAGTCCTGAAGAGTTCTAGCTCATCTTCTTAGGTTCTAAAAGAACCACTGACTGACTGAGGCGAGTAATGAAGATAAATTCCAGGGTTGAGTGGAAATGTCTGGCTCTTTGTGGTCGAGAGCCACAGCTCTGTATGTTGGGCCTGTCAGGCCCGCCAGGCATGCCCTGTGCCGGCTCAGGCTACCCGTGGGTTCCTCCACACGGGCTGCAATCGGAGGGTTTTGCAGAAGAGGAAGACAATGAAGACAGAGATAGGCGATCAATCATTTGATGCCTTTAAGCTCTCTGGAGGCTGTGCCTCCAGGAGGTCCACGAACCAATGGTAACTTTCACCTTTGGAGGGAAAGTTTACGACTCTTTGTCTGTGAGCATGGTATTTTGCATACGTAATTCGATTGGGTGTTAATGCAAAAACTAGTAAGGTTTCTTAAAACATTAATATGTTGCATAGGTATCAACATCTAATTTATACCATCTTTTAGATCATCAAAATACGAATTCAAAGAGACCAAACATGGCATAGGTGGGTTACACGACTAGTCATCTATCATAACGCATGCATAAAACAGTAGAAAGAAAATTACAAATACAACAGACAAAATTAAAATACAATGCAGTAATACTGTACACAATGACCTGGGCTATGTGTGATGGGAAGGTCAAAGAAAGGTTTGTCTGAATGAATAGGTAAGAGTCTATTTCTGTAGGCATTGTGCCTTTCCTTTGGGCCAATGTAGCATGGGCAGATGTGCATTCCTCTGGGCAATAAAACTTCTTATCAGATAGTCGCCCTGGCAACTGAGCCCTTTTGGGGTGTTAGTTGCTTTGGTGGTTGTCTCCAGAACTCCAGCATATAGCTGGCTTGTTGGATTTAAAGACTATTTGTTAAATGTAACAATTAATGTATGTCTGATTGGTCCAGATGCTACAGAAGTGAGCAAACACACACACACACACACACACACACACACTGTATAGTGGAGCAATTGGGGGTTCGGTGCCTGTATTGAAGGTGGAAAGAGGTCTGTTAATTCACAATCCCCACCTTCAATTCTTGCTGGTGCGACCTTTGGGTTACAAGCCCGACTCTAACCGTTAGGCCACGACTGTTGCTAAAATGTCGCTGAAGACGCTTTGGAATCAATCTAATTCTTCTGAGAAAGTACAACAAACAACAATTTGTCAAAGTAAGAACGAGGATGATGGGCCTGAGGAAGAAAATGTGGCATGCTCTCAGAATGCCAGCTTGACTGAACACGCTGTATCTAGCATTTTTGAAAGAATGTCTGAAAAACTGGATATGAAATTACGGAAACATCCCTAGCCAGTTGCTGACATGTCTGCAAAAATCGACATTCTACTCAGTAGAGTAGGCGATGCAGCACATTTCTGATCTTGAAGACGAGCGCACGTCTATGGTTACCTGGGTCTCAGATTTTGAAAAAGCATTGGAAAAAGTGATTTAGAGAACAGAAGTCTGTACAATTTGTAGGCCTGAAAGAAGCAATAGAAGAGACTGATTAAATTAAGTTCTTTGCGTTGATTGGTCAACCAAACTTTAAACCGTGCTGTCATCAGCATTTCAGAACAACAGAATAATAGTCCTCCGCTGCTACAGTTGTGTGGATTCTGAACGTGTTTATTGCAACTATATTTTATGACTTTCTCATCAAACAACCAGACTAATGAATGGCTAACGTCTGTGCAGGCATGAATTCAGCAACCCACGCAAGAAATATTAGTTTATCTCACGGCCTAATTATTTCTATACTTTGCATCTGCACCTACACCACCCCCTAGCCTACATATTTTGCACATCATGCGACACACTGGACAGCACAGAGCCAAAGCATTTTGCACTATATTGGAGTACACAACAGTATCGATTTAAGTGGAAATACACAGCAGTCATAGTTTTATTTTAAACAATACGCTGAATTATCAATACACTTATCAGTGTAGTTTATGGTCACATCAGTTATTATTCTATTTTTATTTTTTTTTATTCTCATTGTTAAATTTTAGGGGTAAAGAAGATATAAAAAATATTTTTTTAAAATGGTATTTTTCCATTTTGCCAGACACCTAATCTTCTAAAAAAAAAAAAACCCCACAGATTCTAGATATTGGCCTAAAAATGGAATCTGACATTTTGATTTCTCAACTATGTGACCCGGAAGTTTGATAAGAACGGAAACCAGAAGGATGTGCAGATGCCGAATGCAGTCGTAAAATTTAAGAACGTCAAATCCATGGATATGTACATGATTTTCAAGGGTCCTAAAAGGGTGACTTTAAAGGAGGATGATATGACAACTGATAAACTTGGCCGTACTGTATATTTCAGGTAATGATTTAGATCTTTTAATTTAAATAAAGTTTATCGCCTACAGGCCAGTGATGGGCAAACTTAGTCTATACAGGCCAAAGTCCTTCAGTTTAGCTCCATCCATAATCAAGCACACCTGAACCAGCTAATCACTGTCTTCAGGAAACTGTTTGGTCACACACGCTTCCGATGTCGAAACACTGTGAGCGTTTGGGCTGCGTTTCTTCATTCGATTGTATTTTTCACTTTTTGCTGGTTGGACTGCAAAGAACTCATCTGTTTCTTTTGGTCAATAAATCCTCTGCAAACTGGACTCACTTTCTCTGCTTGGATTAATGTAGTTTTGCTGCCAGTGGGAACTTTCTGTAGTTTGCCTGCCACGAGTCCTCTAACTCCTCTATCCCCCATCTATTTGGATTGACTGTGAGGTGAGTTAGCACTCTTGCACAAGCACTGCTTGCTTGGTATCATCCGACGTCCATGTTACGTGCATCGTTCGGCCTGCAGGATTTTCAGTATTCACCAGTCAAGTACTTACTGCTATATTCTGTCCATTTGGTCAAATAACAGAATTTTGGATAAACCGAAACGCTTACAGAGTGTCATCCACTGCAATCGCTTGTCAACATAAATCAGACAAACCCCAATTATACGTCGACTGGAAATATAGGTGCATCGCAAAATCACCTTGCTCTTCTCGACTGTCACTCCATCTCAGAGAAGGTCCTCTATCTAAATGAACTAATTACTGACAACAACCTGGATGTGCTATTTCTTACTGAAACCAAACCTGGCAAACACCTAATGACATCACGCATCTTAATCTTCTTACACTGAACAGATATCAATACCTGTCTAAGCCGCGTTCATATGGTAAAGGGGCCGGTCTTGCGGTCATCTACCGAAACTTTATATCAGTAACTGGATTTTCAGTCCTAAGTCTTTTGAGTTTATGGCTCTGAAAGTTGGCTCAAACTGTCCTCTTATTATTGTCCTAATCTATATACCACCCAAGCAGCGAAGCTATTTTTTCTCAGAACTCTGTAAACTACTAACTACCACGCCTCATCACACCCCTAGTCAATGTCAATGCTTTTGTTGCCTCAGTGTCACACTGTAACGTGGACGCTGAGGCGGTGTAGAATCCAATTGCAGAAGTTTATTACAAACAACAGCAAACATACACGATGAAACAGGCAGAGGGTCAATAACCGGAAAAGCAGTCCAAAATGTAAACGTAATCCAAACGGCAGAGTGATAACACAGGCAGTGGGTCAAATACCATGAAGTCAGTCCAATCAGGCAAACAATCCGACAAGGGTAATCCGTAAACTCAATAACCAAAAGCAAAGCAAGACAGCAACAGGTAATCCAACAGAGTAAATAAAGAAACGCTCGGTAAGGCAGGTTAAACTGGCAATACTTCGCAAGTCAGTGAGCACATGGTGAGTCTTTAAATAGTGACAAACAGGAAGTAACAATAGAAGCAGCAGAGGGAGTGTGCAGGCAGTTCTAGGGTGAGGGCTCCCTCTGCTGGCTTGGCGTTACAGAATCCCCCCCCCTAGGAGCGACTCCTGGCGCTCAAAACAACAACAGTCCAGGTGGGTGGGGGAACAGAGGCAAAAAAGGGGGTGGGACGGAGGGCCAGGTCCATGTAGAGGAGGTGGGCCTGGATCGTGGAGCAGGGACAGACAGTGAAGCACTGGAGGACCTGGATCGTTGGGCAGGGACAGACAGTGAAGCACTGGAGGACCTGGATCGTTGGGCAGGGACAGACAGTGAAGCACTGGAGGACCTGGACCATGGAGTAGTGGCAGACAGTGGAACCTTGGAGGACCAGGGCCATGGAGCTGTGACAGACAGTGGAACCTTGGAGGACCTGGGCCGTGGAGCAGTAGCAGGCCGTGTAGTACTGGAGGGCCTGGGCCGTGGAGCAATGGCAGAGTAGGGGACCATGGTGGGGCAGGCAGAGCAGGCAGAACAGGAAGCCGTGGCGCAACAGGCAGAGCAGGCAGAACAGGAAGCCATGGCGAGGCAGGCATAACAGGGAGCCATGGCGAGGCAGGCAGAGCAGGCATAACAGGGAGCCATTGCAGGGCAGGCAGAACAGGCAGAGCAAACAGGAGCAGAGATATCCACAGTAGGACTAATGACATGCATAGCAGAGCGGTGTGTTCATGCATGATTTTCTTGGCCGTGGCATGACAGGCAGAGAGTTTCATATGGGTCTTCTTGATTGCGACCTGGCGGGCAGAGAGTTCATCCTGGGACGCCGCCCCCATGGGAGGATCTACAGCATGCGCTGACACCTCTGGGGGCATGGGCGCAGATGCTTGGGCAGGTGAGGCAGGGAAGTCATAAATGGCCTTCATGGCCGTGACAGGACGGGCAGAGAGTCCTTGGGGAAACGCCGCCCTTTTAGGAGATTCTGCAGCCGGAGCTGCTGCTTCTGGGGGCATTGGCGCAGACTCTTTGACAGAAGAGGCCTCTGGCGTAGACTCGTGGACAGGCGAGGCCTCGGGAGCAGACTCGTGGATAGACGAGGCCTCGGGAGCAAATTCGTGGACACACGAGGCCTCTGGAGCAGACTTGTGGACCGATAAGGCCTCTGGAGCAGACTCATGGACAGACGAGGCCTCTGAACCAGATTCGTTGATAGACGAGGTCTCTGGAGCAGACTTGTGGACAGATGAGGCCTCTAGAGCACAGCGTGCTGCCCACACACTGAAAATGGCGATGGCCATTACAGGCAGCACAGTAGATAGTGGGGTGTCTGTTGACCTCGAGGGTGCTGATGCTATGGACTTATGGCTTGTGAATGTGGGCTCTGCGTGGCTTGGGAGCGTGGGCTCTGCGGGGTCAGCTGATACGTGAGGTGGCTTGAGAAGGTCAGAGGGGGCCTGGTGAGATTCTGGTAGAATAACAGTTTTATGACTTGACTCAGGGAGGCCTGCCGTGGCCGGACTTGACTCAGGAGCAACAGCAGTAACCTGACTTGGTTCATGGAGATCAACTGTGGTGTGGCTTGGTTCAGGGAGATCAGCTGTGGCTTGACTTGGTTCGGGAATAACAGCAGCAATTTGACTTGGCTCATGAAGATCAACTGTGACTTTGCTTGACTCAGGAACCACGGCTGTGACTTTGCTTGACTTGAGGGCTACAGCTATAGCTTTACTTGACTCAGGAGCAATAGCTGTAACTTGACTGGACTTCGGAAGAGCAGCTCTGACCTGACTTGACACAGGAAACACAGCTTTAACGTGACTTGACGCTGGAACAACAGCTGCAGCTTGACTTGACTGTGGAACAACAGCCGTGACCTGACTGGACTCGGAAACTTGACTTGACTCAGGAAACGCAGCTGTAACTTGACTTGACTTGGAAACTTGACTTGACTCAGGGGACGCAGCTGCAACTTGACTTGACTTGGAAACTTGACTTGACTCGGGAAACACAGCTGCAACGTAACTTGACTCAGGAACAACATGGCTTGGCTCAGGAACGACAGCTGTAACTTGGCTTGACTCGTGGGGCACAGCTGTGACTTGGCTTGACTCGTGGGGCACAGCTGTGACTTGGCTTGACTCGTGGGGAACAGCTGTGACTTGGCTTGACTCGTGGGGAACAGCTGTGACTTGGCTTGACTCGTGGGGAACAGCTGTGACTTGGCTTGACTCGTGGAGAACAACAGCTGTATCTTGGCTTGGCTCGTGGAACACAGCTGTGACTTGGCTTGGTTCATGGGGAACAGCTGTGGCCTTGCTTGACTCTGTTGCTTGACTTGACTCTGTTGCTTGACTTGACTCTGTTGCGTGACCGGGCTCTGTAGCTTGACCGGGCTCTGTAGCTTGACCGGGCTCTGTAGCTTGACCGGGCTCTGTAGCTTGACCGGACTCTGTAGCTTGGCCGGACTCTGTAGCTAGACTTGACCCTGGAACTGGACTTGACCCTGGAACTAGACTTGACCCTGGAACTAGACTTGACCCTGGAAGCCTTGGACTTTGGAGCAGCAGCTGTAGCTTGACTTGGTTCTGCAGCTTGACTTGGTTCTGCAGCTTGACTTGACACAGGAACAGCAGCTGTAATCTTGCTTGGCTCGGGGGTGGCAGCTGTGACTTTACTTGACTCAGGAAACGCAGCTGCGAATTGACTTGACACAGCTGCAACTTGACTGGAACCAGGGGTAGCTGCCATTTTAGCTGCCCATACAGCCATGAGGGGTGAGTCCAGTATGTGTGCCATCATGTGGTGTGACTTGGAGACAGCGACCATCTTATGGAGTGGCTCTGGGATGGCGGCCATCTTGTGAACTGGCTCTGGAATGGCGGCCATCTTGTGAACAGGTTTGGGGATGGTGGCCATCTTGTGGACTGGCTCTGGGATGGCGGCCATCTTGTGGACTGGCTCGGGGAAGGCGGCCATCTTGTGGACTGGCTCTGGAATGGCGGCCATCTTGTGGACTGGCTCTGGAATGGCGGCCATCTTGTGAACAGGTTTGGGGATGGCGGCCATCTTGTGGACTGCCTCGGGGATGGCGGCCATCACGTGAGCAGGCCCTGGAGCGGCAGGCATGGCGTGAGCAGGCCCTGGAGCAGGAGACGTGACGTGAGCAGGCTTTGGCTTTGCAGGCATGACGTGAACAGGCTTTGGCTTGGTGGATGTGGCCTGAGCAGGCTTTGGTTTGGCAGGCATGACGTGAACAGACCTTGGCTTAGTGGACGTGACTTGAGCTGGCTTTGGCTTGGCAGGCTTGGTTTGAGGAGCCTCTGGCGTGACGGTGACGATACCGGACATGAAGGTTGGGATGTGACGGGTCTCTGGTTTGCTTGAGGTGAAGGGAGCTGGTTGTGGTGGGATAGCTACTGCAGGATTGCGGGGTCCCTCGTCCGCAATCCCGACAGTAAAAGGTGAGCCACTTAAACGCAAAGCTAAGTCTATGTATTTTTCAAGAGTCCAGTGTGGGGTATTGCGTGGCATGAGACGTGAAATGTCCTTACTTAAACCAAACCGTATCGTTAAAGTTCACCTGATAACACAGATCACAGAAGTCGGTTACATAATCCTCTATTGGATGGTTTCCTTGTCGGAGACTGATGAGACGATCTGCTGGGTCCATGGTTGGTTGTGTATTTGTAACTTCCGCTGGATTCTTGGGTGGCGAAGTATTCTGTAACGTGGACGCTGAGGCGGTGTAGAATCCAATTGCAGAAGTTTATTACAAACAACAGCAAACATACACGATGAAACAGGCAGAGGGTCAATAACCGGAAAAGCAGTCCAAAATGTAAACGTAATCCAAACGGCAGAGTGATAACACAGGCAGTGGGTCAAATACCATGAAGTCAGTCCAATCAGGCAAACAATCCGACAAGGGTAATCCGTAAACTCAATAACCAAAAGCAAAGCAAGACAGCAACAGGTAATCCAACAGAGTAAATAAAGAAATGCTCAGTAAGGCAGGTTAAACTGGCAATACTTCGCAAGTCAGTGAGCACATGGTGAGTCTTTAAATAGTGACAAACAGGAAGTAACAATAGAAGCAGCAGAGGGAGTGTGCAGGCAGTTCTAGGGTGAGGGCTCCCTCTGCTGGCTTGGCGTTACACACACCATGGACTGTGTGTGTGTGTACTTTTTTTGCTACATTGTGGGGACCAAATTTCCCCACAAGGATAGTAAAACCTGAAAACTGGCCTGCGGTCCCCACAATGTTTAAAAAATGATTAAAAATAGTAAATGATGTTTATCTGAAAGTGTAACGATGCAAACATGTTTTCTGTGAGGGCTAGGTTTAGGATTAGGGTTGGGTTAGGGGATAGACAATATCGTTTGGTCAGTATAAAATCTATAGAAGTCTATGGAAAGTCCCCACAATTCACAAAAACAAACGTGTGTGTGTGCGTGTGTTTGCTCACTTCTCAATGCTGTGTGTGCGCTCGTGATGGGTTAAATGCAGAGGACCAATTTCAACCCAGCAGGCACACAACGTCATATGACGTTAATATTAGGTTAGATTTAGGTTGTGACGTCAGGTGACCAAAATTCAACGTCTAGCCAGCATCTAAGGACAACGTTATTTGACGTCCAATAACGACGTCAAATGATGTTGATATTTGGTTGATTTTAGGTTGTGTTGAAAAGTGACCAAAATCCAATGTTGAGCCAACATCTTAAACCAACGTCATATTGATGTCAAATACTGACATTTATTCGTCAGGTATGGCAAACAAAATCCAACGTCTGATAGACGTCATGGTGGTAATGTCCACACAACATCAAGCTTGAACATCATTAGACGTTGATATTTGGTTGTTTTTAGGTTGCGTTGTCAGAGGTGTAAAATCCAGGTTCGTGAGTAAAAGTCCTCCCCAGTATTTAGTTCCAATCACCGGGATTTGCTAATTAGCACAGTTTTTTTTAACCAGGAGGACAGAGATTGGACCAAAACATTTCTTTCTCAAGTCTCAAGGCAAATCCCAAGTCCTCAAAGAGTTAAAGTTAATGAGATAACTGAATGATGATTGTGCATTAGTGATGAACACCTGCTGTTATTACAGAGGATCATATGTTGACGTTTTACTGGTTAAAATGATGTCACCATCGTGGAGATCAGTATTTGCTTTAGTTGGGCTCTTGACCCTTGACTTCTGGGTTAGATCTTTCTCTGTTACAATGCATATGTTGTTGTAAAGCAGTGAGATCAGAGCTTTCATATGGTGAGATGATCATCAAGAGCTTATATGAACACATACAAAATAACTTTCTTTACTTCTTATGTTAAGATTTTAAAACTAAAATCAAAACTACCGCAGGTTAAGCACCTATGATGTTCTTCTAACAGTTATAGTGAATAAATTTAAAACTTGTATAATGCATGAAACATTTTTTAACATCTGTACTACTTAGACACACACAGACATCAAGAACCAGCATATGAATCTCAGCAATGGTGACAATCAACAAAACGCTTCATGCTGCAAAGCATGTTGGGTAACAGCATAGTAAACACTCCCATCATGCACTGCAGTGTGACTAATTACTGTCACCACTGTTGAGGAGCGTATGATAAGTGTTAATGTCTTAAAGCCTGAGCTGATGCAGTTTTTTCTTCCAATACTGAAGCATTACAGTGATGTTTGTTTAATAGGGTTTTTTTTTACTGCAGTTGTACAATAGCTACATGTAACTCAATAAATCAAAGAGAGAGACCTCTTCATGATGCTTATCCAAATGAGTTCTATGGAGAGAGTTTTAGCTAATCTGCTGCTGCAAGCGTTCAATTCAGCATTGCACAAATGTTTGCAGTAAAACAGTATTGAAATTACTTTAAATTACTTCAAGAGTCAAGAGACAATCTAAAGCAACCCTTGACCACAATTATGGTGACATTGTGTTTTTTTCTTGACCAATAAAACATCAACATCTAAACCTCTTATAATTCTTAATAAGAGATTCTGCAGACATGAAATAAAGTCAGTCTGGTTAGTAATGAGTGAAGCTGGTGATGCTGTTTGTGGAGATGTTTAATCAGATTTTGAGAGATTTTTTTTTTTTTTTCAGTTGATTCAAGTCAGTTGTAGTTCTTGTGTTTCTCTTTTTTTTCAGTGGTGCTGCTTGTTAATAGCAGATGTTCATCACTAACACAATCATCATTCAGTTATCTCATTAACTTTAACTCTTTAGGGGCTTGGGATTTTACTTGAGACTTGCTTGAGACTCAAAAGGAAGGACTTGGTCCAATTTCTGTCCTCCTGGTTGAAAAACTGTGCTAATTAGCAAATCCAGGTGATTAGAACAAAATACTGGGGAGGACTTTTACTCACGGAACCTGGATTTTACACCTCTGTGCGTTGGAAAGTGACCAAAATCCAACGTTGAGCCAACATCTTAAGCATTGGACATTGACGTCGGCCTGACGTTGGGTTCTGACGTCAACCCGATTTTCATTTCCAACCAAAATGCAACGTCTGATAGACGTCATAGTGGTTGGGGTACAACGTCAATCTGACGTCACGTTGACGTCCTGTGCCTGCTGGGAAGTATGTGTCACCATGCTTGACAATACGTCACGACTTTTACTTTCTTTCAGTACCACGCATCACCATAAGTGTTATATTTTGCTCTGTATTTTGTGTTTTAATTTTCATTGTTGTGCTTGCTTTTGTTGTAGTGTTTTGAGAAAGAAATGTTTTAAAGTGCTATACAAAATAGATTTATTATTATTATTATTATTACTACACTGACCAAAATTATAAACGCAACACTTTTGTTTTCGCCCCCATTTTTCTTGAGCTGAACTCAAAGATCTAAGTCTTTTTCTATGTACACAAAAGGCCTATTTCTCTCAAATATTGTTCACAAATCTGTGTAAATCTGTGTTAGTGAGCACTTCTCCTCTGCTGAGATAATCCATCCACCTCACAGGTGTGGCATATCAAGATGCTGACAGCATGATTATTGCACAGGTGTGCCTTAGGCTGGTCACAATAAAAGACCACTCTAAAATGTGCAGTTTTACTGTATTGGGGGGGTCCGGGGGGGGGTTCAAAAACCAGTCAGTATCTGGTGTGACCACCATTTGCCTCAAGGAGTGCAACACATCTCCTTCGCATAGAGTTGATCAGGTTGTTGATTGTGGCCTGTGGAATGTTGGTCCACTCCTCTTCAGTGGCTGTGTGAAGTTGCTGGATATTGGCAGGAACTGGAACGCGCTGTCGTATATGCCATTCCAGAGCATCCCAAACACACTCAATGGGTGACATGTCCAGTGAGTATGCTGGCCATGCAAGAACTGGGATGTTTTCGGCTTTCAGGAATTATGTATAGATCCTTGCAACATGGGGCCGTGCATTATCATGCTGCAACATGAGGTGATGGTCGTGGACGAACGGTACAACAATGGGCCTCAGGATCTCGTCACGGTATCTCTGTGCATTCAAAATGCCATCAACAAAACGCACCTGTGTTCATTGTCCATAACATACGCCTGCCCGTACCATAACCCCACCGCCAGTGAAAACCGGGATTCATCCGTGAAGAGAACACCTCTCCAAAGTGCCAGACGCCATTGAATGCGAGCATTTGCCCACTCAAGTTGGTTACGAAGACGAACTGCAGTCAGGTCGAGCCCCCGATGAGGACGACGAGCATGCAGATGAGCTTCCCTAAGATGGTTTCTGACAGTTTGTGCAGAAATTCTTTGGTTATGCAAACCGATTGTTGCAGCAGCTGTCCGGGTAGCTGGTCTCAGACGATCTTGGAGGTGAAGATGCTGGTGTGGTTACACGTGGTCTGCGGTTGTGAGGCCGGTTGGATGTACTGCCAAATTTTCTGAAACGCCTTTGGAGACGGCTTATGCTAGAGAATGAACATTCAATTCACGGGCAACAGCTCTGGTGGACATTCCTGCAGTCAGCATGCCCATTGCATGCTCCCTCAAAACTTGCAACATCTGTGGCATTGTGCTGTGTGATAAAACTATACATTTTAGAGTGGCCTTTTATTGTAGCCAGCCTAAGGCACACCTGTGCAGTAATCGTGCTGTCTAATCAGCATCTTGATATGCCACGCTGTAACGCCACGCCAGCAGAGGGACCCCTCACCCATTGACTGACTGTTACCGCTCCCTCTGCTGCTTCTCTGGTTACTTCCTGTTTGGTGGCCATTTAAGGAGGCCTATACCAAACAGGCCTCTGCAAAGTATTGTTTTGCCTGTGCGGACTGTACCAAGCATTTATCCTGTTTAATTGCCTTGTTTTTGTTAATTCCACTAATTTTTGTTAGTTCCCACTAGTTTTGTTTCTTTGTCATAGTTTTACCTTGTTTTTTTGCCATAGTTTTGTCTTGTTTCATTGCCATAGTTTTTGTCTGGTTTCATAGCCTTGTTCATTTGTTACTTTGGACTGCTCACCGGTATTTTGACCTATTGCCTGTTTTACTGGATTACGCTTTTGCCTTGCTTTCGTATTACTGTTTGTTTGGAGACCAACCCTGCCTGTCTTGACTACGTTGTATTCAATAAAGCTCGCATCTGGATCTATCACACTTCCCTGGAGTCCCGTTACACACGCCTGTGAGGTGGACAGATTATCTCGGCAAAGAAGAAGTACCCACTAACACAGATTTACACAGATTTGTGAACAATATTTGAGAGAAATAGGCCTTTTGGGTACATAGATCAGAGTTCAGCTCATGAAAAATGGGGCAAAAAACAAAAGTGTTTGCGTTTATAATTTTGGTCAGTGTATATAAATGACTGCTGTGAAATTGAGACCATTTTTCCAATCGCACTGAGATATTTAAAATAAAACCAAACATTAAAGATTTAAAATAATGATTTCTTGAGATAAAATAAATGTATGCAAGTATATTAACATGAGATCCTGACACTCTGAGTCAGCTTTCAGTGACCTAGTTTTCTTTGAGATATTTTCTTTAATTTACTATTTTGTTGCATGACGTCGTTTTTGTCAGAGTTACTGAACTGGCCTCACAGGCACAGAATTCTTTAGAACTGGTGAATCAAATTAACCAATTAACGAGAGGGAGAAACAACGTCACGGGGAGCACACACCCAGTCCATTGGTGTGACACTGACGCAACAAAAGCATTAACATTGACAGCACTGATATTACGATAAGAAATAGTTGTGTTGTTAGTACTTTTTATTTATTTATTTTTTTTGATGTAGCAGCATAAACAACTGTACATTATTTCAAACAAATGTAGTTACATTCCTCTCTGCCATTCAATTTTCCTTTTTTAACAAAAAACAAAACAAAATAAATAAATAATAAATTAAAAATAAACCAAAATAAATACATAAAAATAAAATGAAATAATTTTAATAACAATAGTCATTTGAACAATTTGGGGAAGGTCAAATATAAACTTAATAATCAAACTCCATGCTAAATAATGTTAAGTGTTTACTCTTAGTCTGTGATAGGGACTGCATGAGAACGTCTGCTGGTGTCCGATGTGGAAAAGGCATACAATGGAGGTCACAATATTTTCATTCAGACGGGAAGGGTCATTTGTTTTAAACCTCCACAAAGTCCAGCCGTAATGGTCGTACATATTCAACCCACTTGGACCAGACTTTTCTGAACACATTCTCCTGAAGTCGAAGGGAAAATGTAATCCTTTCCATAACATAAATATTGTTTACTATATCCATCCACTCTTGTATTGTGGGGGGTTCAGGAAGCAACCAACGCCTTGTAAGCGCTTTTTTAGCAGCAGATCTTAAAATGCCAAATAGGTATCTCTCAGGACATCCTGTCTGAGGGATTAGCATTTCCTAAAAACAGTGTGGAAAAATGCAAAGGCAGTGTAATATTAAGTATGCTTTCCACTGCTTTATGAAGTTCCGCCCAGGTTTTATCACTGGGCATTCCCAAAATATATGCCAGTGATTAGCTTCCCGAAACCCACACTGTCTCCAACATTTGGTGTCCCCTCCATCAATATGTGCTTTCTGTTTCGGTGTAATAAAAAATCTGATAAGGCACTTCCACCCAAACTCCCGCCATATGTATGTCAGGCATTCACCACAGCCACGTCACCCACAGCACCACCTATTCGTTCTGCCTCACCGGAGTTCTAATCACGCACACCTGAATCCAATTACCACGCCTTATAAATAGACTCTCTCCTCATTCAACCATTGTCTGGCCTACCGTTCACTTCCCCTGCGCTAGCTCCAGACCCAGTGCTCTACAGATTCTCCTGTGTGCTTCTCATCTGCTCTGCTCTTCCACTCGGACTGCTCAACCACCATTACTACAAGGACTGTCAGATAAGCTACAGTGCTATAATTACTTCCAGCATTCTGTTCATTTCGCAAACTGTTAATAAACACCCTGTTTGTTCTATGTACTCCTGTCTCTGGTCTCCTCCCTGTGCATACGTGACGGAAGACCAGACCTACACCGACAATGAGCACCGAGACACCTCCTGCTACAGACCCCCTCATGGAATTGGTTAATGCCTTCAAAGCGGCGTTAAAACCAACACCTACCCCGCCTTCTGCCTCAGGTTGTCCCATGGCCATGCCCGTAACGTTTGCGGGCGAAGCACCTGAGTGTAGCAGTTTCCTTCTCCAAGTCAACCTGTTTATCCAGATGCAACCACAACAGTTTACGTCGGAAAGCGCTAAGGTGGCGTTCCTCATCTCTCTTCTGACCGGTAAGGCCCTCCAATGGGTGAAAGCTATCTGGAACGCCAACAATCCCATAATCAATTCAATTTACTGCACATTTCTCCGAGGTTTTCAGTACCGTTACAGACACGCTAACCACGTCAGATCAGCTGTTCCGTCTGCAACAGGGCACTTCTTCGGTAAATGACTACATGCTCCGCTTTCGCACGCTGGCAGTGGCTAGTGGCTGGAATGAGGTAGCACTCCTGGGCACCTATCGTCAAGGACTCAATCCGGAGATTCGTGCCGCCATGGCCTTGTATGATGACGCTATTGGACTGGAGACTTTTTTACAACGCACCACCCGTGTTTCCCAGCGACTAGCCACCTGCCAGCCCCCTGTAATGCTCCTCAGTCTGCTTCGGTGGCTGCTTATTCCCCAGTACCAGAACCAATGCAAGTGGACTCTAATCGCCTATCACGCACAGAAAGAAATTGTCGGATCACGTTGGGATTATGTTTATACTGCGGTCAACCTGGTCATCACATCCGTAATTATCCAGTACAGCCCCCACGCCCAGTGGTGAGTACCATACAATCTGATGTTGAAACGGCTCACTTAACTCCATTACCTGCTGTACTTCATACTGTTGATCGTTCACTGCATGTACCTGCTCTAATTGATTCAGGGTCCTCTGGCAACTTCATCGCACAGGAATGTCTAGATCAACTTCAATTATCACGTCAACGTCATCCTCACAAATATGCTATTAAGACCATTAGGGAAAACCACTTGGGCATGGGCAGATTTGTCATTCATCACCCTACATTACCTTGCAAGTTGGACTGTTTCACTCAGAACGGATACGATTTCTGGTACTGGAGGATTCCACCGTGAATATCATCCTGGGACATCCCTGGCTGCAGCAACATCTCCCCACTCTCCGCTGGGATCCGTGCGACATCACCGGCTGGAGTGAATGCTGTTATGAACAATGCCTCTCCAATGTTCCAAGACCACCACCCGTTCCGGTACTCCTATCATCAACCCAAGTAGAAAGCCCTAACCTAAGAATCCTCCAGAGATCCCGGCAGAGTATATGGCATTCCAGGATGTATTCAGTAAACAAGCAGCCACCCATCTTCCACCACACCGGCCATGGGACTGTGCGATTGAACTACTGCCTGGTGCGAAACTACCTAAGGGAAAGGTCTACCCCCTGTCCATCCCGGAGCGCCAGGCGATGGAGGAGTACATCGAGGAGGCCCTAAGACAAGGTTTCATCCAGCAATCCACGTCGCTGGCCGCTTCAAGCTTCTTCTTTGTGGGCAAGAAGGATGGAGGTTTACGACCATGCATTGACTACAGGCGACTCAACTCCCAGATCATCCAGCAGCCCTATCCTCTACCCCTGGTTCCGGCCGTCCTCGAAGAGCTTTGTGGAGCCCGGGTCAACTTTAATCCGTTCTGGAAAGTTCTCAGTACCCAGGAGTTTCGGGATGAGTTGTTCCACAAACTCAGTTGGACGGCCAGCCTCCACGTTCTCAGGTAACCCCACGATCTTGATATTCACTCGTCGAGAACGACCCTCGAGATCGTCCAATTTAGCACGCAGGGCCTTGTTAACTGCAAGAATTTCCTGACAAGAGGCCTCCAGGTCAGAAATGTGGGCTTCATGCTCAGCTTTAGCACCCTCAAGATCAGCAATACGCGAGGTGGTTTCAGAGAGTGTCGTTTGCAGCTGAGATAAAGTAGCTTCCAGCGAATTAAATCTGTCATTCATACTATTACTCATAGTTTGAATCGCCGATAGAGTGACAGATGAATCTGTGGCCGCGCGAATATCGCTATCCGGCTCGCTTTCATTAGACGGCGGTTTCTCGGCCGGCTGTTTACCTGAGGAAGTTGGCGAATCGCCTTTCTTGAGTTTAACCTTCTTCATTTCACTACTATATAGTAGCAAGCAAACTTTCACGATGAAAACAGAAGAAAAAACACAAATTTGTCAAGGCTTTGAGGGAGCACTCTAAATTTACGTCCACACCATGTGGTGCCCTCTAGCGCCCCCCATGTTGGAGTTCCTTAAACGTAAAATTAATAGTTCGGGTAACAAAGGTGAAGCTGAGTCAACTTTTAAGTTTTTTGTTAGCCCAGCAAGATGAGAAAGTTGTGCTAACCTAAATGCAAGTTGAAACAACATAGAATTAGTAAGACCAACATGACAAGTAAGTTGTGCTAACCTGAAAGTGTTTCAACATAAATTTAGTGAGACCAACAAACATTTAGTTGTTTAAACTAACCATTTTGTTGAATCAACTTATATTTTTTTAAGGCAGCCAGTTTACTTTTTCAAGAATAGTTAATCTTACTTGTAATGTTAAGTTCATTCAACTGACTGAACTATGCAATTTGCCCACACAACTAAGTTTAAATTTATAATTATAAGTTGTATAAACTGAATAAAAATTGGCTAAACTAAGCATTTTGCTAAATCAACTTATATTTTTAAGGCAGCCAGGTTACCTTTTCAAGAATAGTTCATCTTACTTGTAATGTTAAGTTCATTCAGCTCTATGAACTATGCAATTTGCCCACACAACTCAAGTTTCTATTTTCTAACAGTACTGCAGAAAATAGCCTTATGGACACTGAAGAACATGCAGAAGGCTATTTTATTTGAATTCAAAATAGACAGCCTCCTACTTAGTATTACTGTGTTTAGTATTAAAACACCCTTTAAAAAACATAGATGAACATTGACATTTCATTTCTAACAACTGCAGTAAATATTTACATTCCTTTCACTAATTTAATCAAAAGAACAGATGAAGGTTTCTAAATTTTCTCAGCTCAATATAAGTCAGAGTTCAGAACATGCATTAAAGTGCATAATTTGTTTTTAAAAGGAGAGAGATAGCAAGAGAAAAAATGTGTTTTGAACAAAGTTTAAAAAAAAAAAAATCAAACCAAAAAAACAGCCTACTTCTTGCGGAGTAGCATGTTGCGTAGCCTGTAAACACACTAAGAACAGCTGCTCCCACCAATGTTCATGAAAAATTTTGGAGAACGTCGAAAGTGTGCTTCATGTGTTTTGGGTAATCAGTGTTAACAATGTAAGTAAGACCCATCCAAAGCACAAATGCTTTTAGGATTTGAGGTCAAGACACTCTTCCAAAATGATGGCAATGTCAATGGTTTCTTTTGGAAGCATTTCCCATTGCTCCTCCTTAGTCACAATCAAGATGTCCATTTCTATGCCCTCCACTAATACTTCAATTTCATGAGATGGCTGAAAAAACAACAACAAAAAGGGAATTAATTCTTTACATGCAAATATAATAACTGAATCAATATAGAATACTACTGTACATTACTTAAACTATAGTAATACATTGTTTTAAAAATATTTAAAAAAAAATAATAATAATAATAACAACATTAACAAGCAGCAATTAAGAGGTAAAGTAATAAAGAAAAAAAAGGCACAAGTTACATGAGCATGGCTGGGAGTATCAGACCAACTGCAACAAGTACTTTCATTTTCAGAATATAAGGGCGCTTCAACACTAGCACTTTTGGTGTGCATCAGGTTCGGTTGATGTTACAGTTTGGTTCATTTGGATGGTGTGAACTCTTAGTTCTTCCATTGTTTATCTGACATTGTAGCCATTAGGGATGTGTGAGACTAGCTGCCAAAATTCTACTGCTGCTAGTCGATGCTGAAAATACCAGTCGTTTAATTTTTTTATTGGCACATTCTCACATGTTTTGCTTCATAGTTTTACAAAGACTATATTCAAAGTACAGTCACTTTAATGTTACATTTTACATACAAAATATTTGTAGTAAATAAATATTTACTAAATATTTTGTAAATACTTGGCCACATGTTCACAATAGTATCACGACACTTGTGTGTGCTTCTGACGCAGCATTCTGATGTAGAACATGCATGCGCTGCACCTTGTTCACGAGCAGAGGAATGCACACACGTGGTACTCTCATGAACGTGCATCGAGGACTGAAAAAAAAAAAGTAAAAATCTAATATAAAATGACATTAACAATTATAAATAGCAACTCTAAAGTCTAAACTCCAAGTGCTCTGCCCTTGGAAGGGAGTAGGGCATTGGGAGGATCACTTCCATTCGGAATTTCCCCGTGAACTGTTCGGTACTAATACACGTACCGTTACAACCCTAATAGCAACTGATCTAAATTTTGTGAATGAATCAATAAGGACCACAGTTTTAGCTAAAAACCTTCTAGTGAAGCAAAACAAAAGTCACCTACGCCTTGCAAATTTTCATGGGTGAACAATTCCCTTGACACTTTTTGGCTTTTTCAGTATTGTGAATGTACCGTGTATCACCATATTGAAAACTTACATGTTACAACCACTGATAACCAAGATTTCTATTACCAGGAACACATCACTGCAGATTGATGGTGCTCAGTTTGGTCACCCACAACTATAATGCCAACAGTCCTTGATGAATACCTCTTAAGAACCTGTGTGCTTTAATAAAAATAAAGGGAAGCGTTAAAATATGCTTTATAATATTAACAGTCACAGACTCCAGTAAATATGTTCACTAAATAAATAAATTTACTTACAACTTTGTCCAAGCTCCACAATGTGATAGTCATTCCCATTCACATGTTTGCTGTCACGAATCTGGTCGGTGCTCTGCGGACCGCTCACCACCAGATGTCACCTTTGCATTACACTCTGACTGGTACTTTGCACTTCGGACTGCATCTCCCATCCTCCACCGCGCCCATTGCGTTGCCTCCGGTAGCCAATCAGGCTCACTATAAAAACCCCGGACTTTCCCCTTGCAAGGCACGGATTGTTGTATTGTTGTATTGTTAGCGTTTCCTAGTTTCCTGTTCCTTCCTAGTCCCCAGTGTTTTGACTGTCTAGCCGCCTGCCTTTTGGACTATCGCTCTTGTTTATTGGATTATTCTCTTCTACTGCCTGTGATATACCTGTCTGCTCCCGTCTCGACCCTGCCTGTACAACCATGTATCTGTCTCGTCCCTACAATAAAAGCTCGCATATGGATCCGCTCGCCTCTCGTCCTTCACTCCCGGTTACATTTGCATAGCACTGATGGCTACAACTGCAAAAAGACTTGCTGAGGTCCAACCACAAGATCACTGAGTTCTGTGCTTATCTTCAGTCATTCCAGAATATCACAAACATGAAAAATACAGAAACATGTTAAAACAACACCGTAAATAAAACTAAATAAATCTTGACAGAGAAAGCCAAATATCATTGCATGTTTACGTTTCATTTGCCAAAACCCTATTTTACAATCCAGAAAAGGCTTTTAAATTACACAACGAAGGAAATTAGAACAAAAAAGGCTAATTTTACACATTTGTGACAATCATTATTGCAGGATTGTGTATACAAGATATACGCCTTTATTGTTATTTAAAAACCTATAGTTTTATAATATATTTGTCTGGTGAGGCACTTCAGTAACTGAAAGAATAGTTTGTACCGGTTTGTGTCAGCAATATCAAATATACGCGCTTCAATTGAACTCTGAGGGAGTTTGTTTGAACTCTGCTCATTAAACAATAGTTTGTACCGGTTTGTGTCAGCAATATTAAATATACGCGCTTCAAATGAACTCTGAGGGAGTTTGTTTGAACTCTGCTCATTCGTTTCTCTTATAACATGCATAAAAATGACACTTTGAGTAGTAATCTTGTTTTTCTTCCCTTAATTTTAATCGTTCATAAGTTCATTTTTTTTAAATTCCTGCTGTTCTAAATCCATACAGTTATTCGCTCCTCTCCGTCTCGCGCTCTGTTTGAACGGTCTCTCTTTAATGCAGCACTGGCCTCAAATAATACATACCAAACTGTATATTTACCATTCTCCATATAAGTTCAGCTCAGTACCGCATGGGAGAATATAATAACTTAACTTACATATAACCAACTTGAAAATACAACGCTTTAAACCATATTGTACTCTTCTTAGACAACATACATAAATGTACATATATTAAACCAATAAATACAAATATTTACTTACCAAATTTGTTGATTGAGAACATTTTCAAATTCTGTGGAGAAGCTCACAATGATGGCTGACCAACATCATCTTCCTGCAATGGTCTTCACGAGATCTCGCGATAAGTGACGTTCAGAACGTGATTTCCTTTTTAAGTTGATTCAACACATTATTTTAAGTTGAGCAGGCAAATAAAAATGTTTTATCAAGTTGAGACAGTAAAATTTAAAATATTTAGTTGAATGAACAAATTCAGAAGCTTCAAGTTGTGTCAACTTAAAAAAATTAATTGAACCAACTAAACTGTGAAATAATTTTTTACAGTGTAGAATGTTGTTATTCCTTTTAAAATCCAAGATTTAAATCTATAATCCATTCTATTTGGCTAAAATTCAGGGTCATAAGCACACCATTGAATTATCTGTAATTTATGATCCAGTTTATATTCTTCTTTTATTGTATTCCAGATTTTTAATTGGGTTTTAATCCATGAGTTTTGCACCTTATCTATAAATCCTCCCAAGTTATAGTCAATATTATGTGCCAATATTGCTAGAATAGAACCGCTGCCTCTGGAGGTTCTGCAGCTTCCGCCGCCACCTCTGGAGGATCTGGAGCGGGCACTGCCATTTCTGGAGGTTCTGCAGCCTCAGCTGCCACCTCAGGCAATTCATGGGCACTCCAGATGGTAACTGTAACAGTGGTATATAGATTAGGACAATAATGAGAGGACACAGCAGCATGTGAGAAACTTGAATGCAACGCTCCAGAGACTCTCACACACAGTGTGGGGGTTCTTCTGAATACAGAATCCCCAAGTAGTGTTTTTTTCACTTCGCTTATATACCCAGACCAGAACAAACAAATCTTCCAATCAGTTGTAAAAACATAAAGACTTTTTGGTTTGTCAGGAGATCTCACAAAAAACACACCCCTCAGCAGCAAAACACAATTCAACAAAAATGTTCAATCTTCCTCATAATATAAGTGACTGCTGTGAAATTGAGACCATTTTACCAATCGTGCACAGACCTTTAGAATGATACCAAACGTGAAGGGAAAAAACAACATATTCCCAAGACATAACACAGGTGGTATATGGACATTCTTGCTTTGGTGGAAGAAGAGTGAGATGCAGGGAGTCTACCTGGAGATGCATATGTTGAAGTCTACTATAAGGTGCATATGTTGAAGTCTACTATAAAGTGCTTATGTTGACGTCTACTATAAAATGCATATGTTGAAGTCTGCTATAACGTGCAAATGTTGAAGTCTGCTATAATGTGCATATGTTGAAGTCTACCATAAGATGCATTTGTTGAAGTCTACTATAAGGTGCATATGCTTTGGACTAATATAAATGCATGTGATGAAGTCAACTAAAATGTGCTTGTGTAGAGACCTTTCATAATGTGAATGGAGTGAATGGACTAAAATCTTATTTCTCTTTGGAGCTTTGTGGACTGGTCTATGTGTTGATGTACTCTGAAATATTTCACCCGTTGTTGTTTTGTGTAGGGTATTAACCCTCTGGGGTCGAAAAATGTGCCGGTGCGGTTTGTGGCCGTTTTTTTTTTTTTTAATGGAGTCTTATCGAAAACAAATATCATGTGTTAAAGTAATCTGTATAAAACCAACAATATCAAATGCATATTCCCTTTCAATCACAAAACATGTCTTAGAAAATTTAAATCAATATATTGTTTTCTGTAAACGTGTGAATGAGATGATTTTCACATGATCTTGTAGAAAAAACTCTAGACTCCCACATCCAGTTCTCAAAAGTCTTGTGAACTAATGTTCTGAATGTGTTTCATGGCCTTATTTCAGTGACTTAAAAAATTTAGTTTTTCACTAACCACGCATAAACGTTGTTTTCTCAAAAACACAAACATGTACATTAATGTTGCTTGCATATTACTGTAGCCCAGTTTGTGCTGATTACAATGTAATCAAACTTTAGCCATTAATATGTTTTTTAGGTACTGAAAAAAGCACAAATGTCAGGGCATGTCAGAACTTCTCCAGGGTGCCAAAACACCCTCAGACCCCAGAGGGTTAAAAGGTAATGTTCCTGGGCCTGGAAGTACTGTGTAGTGTTTTTTTTGTTAGTTGTTTGCTTGTTTACCTATTGGATTGTTACAAGTGAGTTAAATAGAATGAGTTATAAGCTATCGTCTGGTTGTTCTTGACTCAATTAGTAAGACGTCTGATAGTGCAGAGTTCCATTGTAAAATTAATTAATTATTATGGTGTTTGTTTTTTACCCCTGGCGCCCGGATCCTATATTGTAAGGCCAAATACCGTTCCATTATTATTACTACACTGACAAAAATTATAAACAGAACACTTTTGTTTTCGCCCCCATTTTTCTTGAGCTGAACTCAAAGATCTAAGACTTTTTCTATGTACACAAATGTTCACAAATCTGTCTAAATCTGTGTTAGTGAGCACTTCTCCTTCGCCGAGATAATCCATCCACCTCACAGGTGTGGCATATCAAAATGCTGATTAGACAGCATGTTTATTGCACAGGTGTGCCTTAGGCTGGCCACAATAAAAGGCCACTCTAAAATTTGCTGTTTTACTGTATTGGGGGGTCCGGGGGGGTCCAAAAACCAGTCAGTATCTGGTGTGACCACCATTTGCCTCATGCAGTGCAACACATCTCCTTCGCATAGAGTTGATCAGGTTGTTGATTGTGGCCTGTGGAATTTTGGTCCACTCCTCTTCAATGGCTGTGCGAAGTTGCTGGATATTGGCAGGAACTGGAACACGCTGTCGTATACGCCATTCCAGAGCATCCCAAACATGCTCAATGGGTGACATGTCCAGTGAGTATGCTGGCCATGCAAGAACTGGGATGTATTCGGCTTTCAGGAATTGTATACAGATCCTTGCAACGTGGGGCCGTGCATTGTCATGCTGCAACATAAGGTGATGGTCGTGGATGAATGGCACAACAATGGGCCTCAGGATCTTGTCACGGTATCTCTGTGCATTCAAAATGCCATCAACAAAATGCACCTGCGTTCGTTGTCTATAACATATGCTTGCCCATACCATAACCCCACCGCCAGTGAAAAACGGGATTCATCCATGAAGAGAACACCTCTCCACAGTGCCAGGTGCCATCGAATGCGAGCATTTGCCCACTCAAGTCGTTTACGAAGACGAACTGTAGTCAGGTCGAGACCCCGATGAGGACGACGAGCATGCAGATAAGCTTCCCTGAGACGGTTTCTGATGGTTTGTGCAGAAATTCTTTGGTTATGCAAACCGATTGTTGCAGCAGCTGTCCGGGTGGCTGGTCTCAGACGATCTTGGAGGTGAAGATGCTGGATGTGGAGGTCCTGGGCTGGTGTGGTTACACGTGGTCTGTGGTTGTGAGGCCGGTTGGATGTACTGCCAAATTTTCTGAAACGCCTTTGGAGACGGCTTATGCTAGAGAATGAACATTCAATTCACGGGCAACAGCTCTGATGGACATTCCTGCAGTCAGCATGCCCGTTGCACGCTCCCTCAAAACTTGCGACATCTGTGGCATTGTGCTGTGTGATAAAACTGCACATTTTGGAGTGAACTTTTATTGTGGCCAGCCTAAGGCACACCTGTGCAGTAATTGTGCTGTCTTATCAGCATCTTGATATGCCACGCCTGTGAGGTGGATGAATTATCTCAGCAAAGGAGAAGTGCCCACTAACACAGATTTAGACAGATTTGTGAACAATATTTGAGAGAAATAGGCCTTTTGCGTACATAGAAAAAGCCTTAGATCAGAGTTCAGCTCATAAAAAATGGGGCAAAAACAAAAGTGTTTACGTTTATAATTTTGGTCAATTGAGACCATTTTTTCAATCGCAGACATTTAAAATGATACCAAACATGAAAGATTTAAAATAATGATTTCTTGAGATATAACAAATGTAGTATGCAAGTATATTAACGTGAGATCCTGACACAGTGACCTAGTTTCTTTGAGATATTTTTTTTTAATTTATTGTTTTGTTGCATGACATCATTTTTGTCAAAGTTCCTGAACTGGCCTCACAGGCATAAACTATTTCCTTAGGGCAGAAGCACAGAATTCTTTAGAACTGGTGAATCAAATTAACCAATCAACGAGAGGGAGAAACAAGGTCACGGGGAGCACACACCCAGTCCATGGGTGTGACACTGAGGCAATAAAACCATTGACATTGACAGCATTGACATTACGATGAGAAATAGTTGTGTTGTTAGTACATTTAGTTGGACGAATTAACAAAACCAAATGTAATAAGTTTATGATCGGAACTAGGAATAGATTGACCACTGACGGAGATTTTATTCAAACCAGATGTACAGACTGTGTCAAGTGTATGACCATAAGTGTGAGCTGGGAAATTAACATTCTGGGTAAGATCAAAGCAGTCCAGGACAGACTTTAATTGAGTACTAGTAGAGCATACAGTATCAACGTGGATGTTAAAGTCACCAAGTAAAATGACCTGGGACAATGCAGCACAAGCTAAAGTTAGTAGTTGTAAGCGGGACTCGTGAGAAGCGTGATCGATCCAGGTGCGAGCTTTATTTAACACAACGTAGTCAAAACAGGCAAGGTCAATCTCCAACAAACAATAATATCCAGGGCAAGGCGAGAACGTAATCCAGTAAATCAGGCAGAAGGTCAAAATACCATGAGAGCAGTCCAAAAGTAACAAATAAACAAGGCAATGGAACGAGGCAAAATTATGGCAAAGAAACAGGGCAAAAACTATGACTATGGAACAAAACAAAAACCGTGGAAATAGCAAAACAAGGCAATGAAATAGGGAAAATGCTCAGTAGAGTCCGCACAGGCAAAACAATACTTCGCAGAGTCCTGTTTGGCATGGCCCTGCTTATATGGCTGCCAAACAGGAAGTAACCACAGAAGCAGCAGAGGGAGCAGGAACAGTCAGTGCATGGGTAAGGGCTCCCTCTGCTGGTGTGGCGTTACAGAATCCCCCCAGTGGCAGACAGTGAAACACTGGAGAGCCTGGGCCGTGGAGCAGTGGCAGACGGTGTAACACTAGAGCAGAAGTCCACCATGGTAGATTCTGAGGAGCCTGGAGCCATGGTGGAGCAGGCAGAGCAGGCAGCCACGGCGGGGCAGGCAAACGGCGGGGCAGGCAGAGCAGGGCAGGGAGCCCATGATTGGTCTCCTTGGCCGTGACATGACAGGCAAAGAGTTCATGATAGGCCTCCTTGGCCGTGACATGATGGGCAGAGAGTTCATGATAGGCCTCCTTGGCCGTAACATGATGGGCAGGGAGTTCATGATTGGCCCCTTGGGACATTACATGGCAGGGAGAGAGTCCAGAGGTAGTCTCCATGACTGTGACAGGACGGGCAGAGAGTTCATAGGAGGACACTGCCCCCTTAGGAGGTTCTGCAGCCAGAGGCGCCACCTCCAGGGGCATTGACGCAGGCTTATAGTCAACCGAGATCTCTGGAGTAGACTCATGAGCAGACAGGACGGTGAGTTTGTGAATGGACACCACCTCCTTAGGAGGTTCTACAGCATATGCTGATACCTCAGGAGGTACTGGCGCAAACTCGTGGACAGACGAGGCCTCTGGAGCAGACCTGTGGTCAGACAAGGCCTCTGGAGTACAGTGTGTAGCCCACACACTTAAAATGGCGATCGCCATGACAGGCAGCACAGAAGATGGTGGGATGCCTGCCGGGCTTGAGGGTGTGGAGACTGTGAGGTTAGAAAGCGTGGGCCCTGCGTGGCTTGGGAGCTGAGACGAGACCTGGCGAAGTTTTGGGATGTCAGCTGATATGTGACAAGGCTCCGGGGGGTCAGCTGATACGTGACGAGGCTCCGGGGGGTCAGCTGAGACGTGACGAGGCTCTAGGAGGTCAGCTGAGACGTGACGAGGCTTTAGAGGATCAGCTGAGACACAACGAAGCTCTAGAGGATCAGCTAAGACATGACGAGGCTCTAGAGGATCAGCTGAGACGTGATGTGGCTTTGGAAGGTCAGACGGGACCTGGTGAGGTTCTGGCAGGATGGCCGTGGATTGGCGAGGCCCTGTACTAGCAGCCATATCATGAAGAGGCTCTGTTAGGAGTGCAGCTGTTTCTTGACTTGATTCAAGAAGGTCTGTCGTGACTTGACTTGACTCAGGGAGGCCTGCCGTGACTTGACTTGACTTGGGGAGGTCTGCCGTGACTTTTGACTTGGCTCATGAAGATCTGCTGTAACTTGGCTTGGCTCGTGGAGGACAGCTGTAACTTGACGTGGCTCAGAAAACACAGCTGTCACTTGACTTGGCACTGAAAGTGCAGCCCTGACTTGACTTGATACCGGAGGATCAGGCATCACTTGATTTGCCTTGGGTATGGTAGATGTGATGGGATAAGATTCGGTTGAGATGATTTTGGCATGATGAGGCTCAGGCGTAGCAGCCATCTTGGCCGGGGACTCAGATGAGGTGGCCATCTTGTGAACAGACTTGGGGATGGCGGCCATCTTGTGAAAAGGCTTGGGGATGGCGGCCATCTTGTGAACAGGCTCTGGGACGGCGGCCATCTTGTGGACTGGCTCTGGGACGGCGGCCATGACAGGTGCAGACTCTGGAAGGGCGGCCATGACAGGTGCAGACTCTAGAAGGGCGGCCATGACAGGTGCAGACTCTGGACTGGCGGCCGGCATGGCGTGAGCAGGCCCTGGAGCAGAAGACGTGACGTGAGCAGGCCCTGGAGCAGAAGACGTGACGTGAGCAGGCCTTGGAGCAGAAGACGTGACGTGAGCAGGCCTTGGAGCAGAAGATGTGACGTGAGCAGGCCTTGGAGCAGCAGGTGTTGTGCAATGAGGCTTTTGAGTGGCCGGCGTAATGTGAACAGACTCTGGCTTGACAGGCATGACATGAACAGGCTTTGGCTTGGTGGACATGATGTGAGAAGGCTGTGGCTTGGTAGATGTGATGTGAGCAGACTCTGGCTTGACAGTCATGAAGTCAGCAGGCCTTGGCTTGGCAGACATGACGTGAGGGGTCTCTGACTTGGTAAACATGACCTGAGCAGGCTGTGTAGACTCTGGCATGTCGTTAACAATTCCAGATGTGACAGAAAAATACCCTGGTTTGGCAGATACTAGGGAATAGCAGGTTTCATCATCAGCGATCCCCACAGTAAATGCAGAGCCACTCATTCGCAAAACAAAGTCAACGTATTGAGCCAGAGTCCAGTGAGGCGTGTGACGTGGCATTAACAAAGATAATTCTTTAGTGAGTCCATAACGGAAAATGTCTTTGAGTGCTACGTCATCAAAATCCACGTCATAACACAGTTCACAAAATTCTTCAACGAACTCCTCAGTGGAGTGGTTACCTTGACATAGTCCAAGGAGAGCGACTGCTGGGTCCATGGTGGGTCGTGTATTGGTAAAGCTGGTGGATCTGTGGTGTGGCGAAGTATTCTGTAAGCGCTCGTCACGGTATCTCTGTGCATTCAAAATGCCATCAACAAAACGCACCTGTGTTCGTTGTCCATAACATATGCCTGCCCATACCATAACCCCACCGCCAGTGAAAAACGGGATTCATCCATGAAGAGAACACCTCTCCAAATTGCCAGGTGCCATTGAATGCGAGCATTTGCCCACTGAAGTCGGTTACGAAGACGAACTGCAGTCAGGTCGAGACCCCGATGAGGACGACGAGCATGCAGATGAGCTTCCCTGAGACGGTTTCTGACGGTTTGTGCAGAAATTCTTTGGTTATGCAAACCAATTGTTGCAGCAGCTGTCCGGGTGGCTGGTCTCAGACGATCTTGGAGGTGAAGATGGTGGATGTGGAGGTCCTGGGCTGGTGTGGTTACACGTGGTCTGTGGTTGTGAGGCCGGTTGGATGTACTGCCAAATTTTCTGAAACGCCTTTGGAGACGGCTTATGCTAGAAAATGAACATTCAATTCACGGGCAACAGCTCTGGTGGACATTCCTGCAGTCAGCATGCCCGTTGCACGCTCCCTCAAAACTTGCGACATCTGTGGCATTGTGCTGTGTGATAAAACTGCACATTTTGGAGTGAACTTTTATTGTGGCCAGCCTAAGGCACACCTGTGCAGTAATTGTGCTGAACTGGCCTCACAGGCATAAACTATTTCCTTAGGGCAGAAGCACAGAATTCTTTAGAACTGGTGAATCAAATTAACCAATCAATGAGAGGGAGAAACAAGGTCACGGGGAGCACACACCCAGTCCATGGGTGTGACACTGAGGCAACAAAACCATTGACATTGACAGCACTGACATTACGATGAGAAATAGTTGTGTTGTTAGTACATTTAGTTGGACGAATTAACAAAACCAAATGTAATAAGTTTATGATCGGAACTAGGAATAGATTGACCACTGACGGAGATTTTATTCAAACCAGATGTACAGACTAAATCAAGTGTATGACCATAAGTGTGAGCTGGGAAATTAACATTCTGGGCAAGATCAAAGCAGTCCAGGACAGACTTTATTGAGTACTAGTAGAGCATACAGTATCAACGTGGATGTTAAAGTCACCAAGTAAAATGACCTGGGACAATGCAGCACAAGCTAAAGTTAGTAGTTGTAAGCGGGACTCGTGAGAAGCGTGATCGATCCAGGTGCGAGCTTTATTTAACACAACATAGTCAAAACAGGCAAGGTCAATCTCCAACAAACAATAATATCCAGGGCAAGGCGAGAACGTAATCCAGTAAATCAGGCAGAAGGTCAAAATACCATGAGAGCAGTCCAAAAGTAACATATAAACAAGGCAATGGAACGAGGCAAAACTATGGCAAAGAAACAGGGCAAAAACTATGACTATGGAACAAAACAAAAACTGTGGAAATAGCAAAACAAGGCAATAAAATAGGGAAAACGCTCAGTAGAGTCCGCACAGGCAAAACAATACTTCGCAGAGTCCTGTTTGGCAGCCATATAAGCAGGGCCATGCCAAACAGGACTAACAGGCCAAACAGAAGTAACCACAGAAGCAGCAGAGGGAGCAGGAACAGTCAGTGCATGGGTGAGGGCTCCCTCTGCTGGCGTGGCGTTACAGTAGTTCACAGAGTTCTGCGAAAAAATAACATGGCTGCTTGGGTGATTGTAACATTTGGAGCATGACAACAGAGTTGAGGATGAAAAAATGAGGATCCTCAATAAAATCCTTTTATTTAGAACGTGGTTAGACAGGCAGGGCCAATCACCAACAAACAATAACATCCAAGAATAGTCCAAGAGAGTAATCCAAAAAACAGGCGTAAGGTCAGGGCGGGCAGCAAAGAATCTAAACACAGAAACAGTAAAAAGATCAAAAAACTCGCAAGCAAGGAAACAAAGGAACACGGAAACAAGGCACACGCTACAGGCTAACAACAATCAGCGAACTTGGAGAGTGAGCGAGCAACTTATATACTAGACAAGGAGAACACATGACAAAACAAACCAATGAGAAGCAGACACATGTAACTGAGGAACCAATCAGAATATAACACACTTGACCAGATCACATAAGGGGCAAGGAACACATGGGAAATGGAGTCCAGAAAACTACAGCAAGAGTCCGGACTGGAGTGCCCTCCAATGGAGTTCATGGGCACTCCAGCTGGTAATTGTAACATAGCACCCCCCTTTAAGGAACGGCTTCCAGACGCTCCAAAACAAAACCACACAGTCCAAAAGGGTGATGGGGTGGAGACGAGAGGAGGGCCTGGAGACTGAAACAGAGCCGGCAGAGCAGCGTGCCAAGGCAGAGCAGAGAGTCCAGGCGGAGTGTGCGGAGCAGAAGGCCAGGGTGGAGCCGGCAGAGCGGAGAGCCAGGACGGAGTTGAAGGGCACCAGGGCGGAGCAGATAAAGCTGAAGAGCACCAGAGCAGGCGGGGCTGAAGAGCACCAGGGCGGGGCTGAAGACCACCACAGCTGAGCAGACAGATCCGAAGATCCCCATGGCAGACCAGACGGAGCAGCAGCCCACCAGGGCCGAGCAGACGGAGCAGGAGCCCACCAGGGTGGTGTGGGCAGAGCAGAAGCCCACCAGGGTGGAGCAGACAGATCAGAAACACAGAACACAGGCAAAAACTCTACTGCCCCGAGAGTCAGAACAGGGAATACAGTGGGGTTTTTTAATGATCTCTTTGGGCATGACTGACAGGGTAGAAAGTTCAGAGTTGGTCTCTTTGAGGGTGGCTGGGCAAACAGAAAGTTCAGTAACAGATACATTACTTGAGACTGGGTTGGTAGGCAGTTCAGAACCAAAAGCAATGATTGAAATGGTACTGGAAGATGGCTCAAAATCAGGGGCATTAACAGACACTGGAGTGACAGATCAAATTCAGTTCAAATGACAGTTCAAAATCAGATTCAACACTCACCTTTAGACATACAGACAGTTCAGGGTTTGATTCACTGACTGAAAGAGGCAAGACAGTTCATAAACAGGCTCGCTGACAGGAACTGGACAGGCAGACAGTTCATAATCAGCCACCATGGCTGACTCAGAACAGGACAAGAGTTCGTAGATGGCCTCTTTGGCCGGTTCATGAGAAAAGTTCATACGCAGCCTCTATAGCCATGACAGACCTGATAGGGATTTCACAGACGGCTTCGGCGGCCGGTTTGGGACAAGACGTGAGTTCATGAGTGGGCACCACTACTGTGACTAGAGCTGCAGTGAACGATGTCGCTTTAGTAACATCTGGAAAGGGCACTGCTGCCTCTGGATGTTCTGCAGCTTCCGCCGCCACCTCTAGAGGATCTGGAGTGGGCACTGCCATTTCTGGAGGTTCTGCAGCCTCAGCCGCCACCTCAGGCAATCGTTCCGTGAACGCTGCTGGCTCTGGAAATTTGGTGGTAGTGTACGCAGCCCAAACGCACCAAATAGCGATCCCCATTGTGAGAAGAGCTACGGAAACAGTTCAAAGACTGGACGGTGAAAGTGTGAGTAGGTTTGGGGATACCAGCTGTGCAAGAAGACACCAACGGTGCATCCCACACACGGGATATCAGACTGAGAAACAGACCGACTGACCTCTGAGTTCTGGGTGCAGCAAGCGGGACATGACTTGACTCTGGACGATCAGCTGTGTTGTGACAAGACTCCGGATGATCAGCTGTGACGTGACGAGACTCCGGACGATCAGCTGTGACATGACGAGACGTGTGAGGCTTAGGTGCGGCGGCCATCTTGTGACGAGACCCGGGATCGGTGGTCATTTTGGGATGAGACCCGGAATCGGCACCCATCTTGTGAAGTGGCTCTGGTTTGGGAGACATGATGTGAGCAGGCCTTGGCATGACTTTTAGCAGGCTCTGGCTTGGCAGACTTGACATGACAAGGCTCTGGCTGATCAACTGTGACCTGACTAGACGCAGGAAGATCAGCCGTGACTTGATTTGACTCACGAAGACTAGCTGTGATTTGACTTGGCTCGGGAATGGTGGCCATGATGTGACATGCAAGAAATCTCTGGTTTGGCAGCCATTTTGTGACAAGGCTCAGGAGTGGAGGTTGCTACGGGGGGCCCACTTATTTGCAGTGCAGTGTCAATGAATTGTTCCAAAGTCCAATTAGGCTCATAAAGTGGCATAAGGGAGCTGAACGGCTCAGAAGGACCTCCACGGAAATATCTCATTAAACATAAATTGCCCATCGAAGTCAAGTTTGCCAGTTGAAGAAGTAAACACAAAGTCAGTAACATAGTCCTCAATAGGCCGCTCACCCTGACGGAGACACATTATCTGGATTGCTGGGTCCATGTTGGGTCTGGATAACTCCACAAAAGCTGCTGGATCCAGGTGGCGCTGATTGTTCTGTAACGTTTCGAGCATGACAACAGAGTTGAGGATCCAAATGAGGCTTGTATTAAGAGCATGGTCAGACAGGCAGGGTCAATCACCAACAAACAATAACATCCAAGAATAGTCCAGGAGAGTAATACAAAAAACAGGCGTAAGGTCAGGGTGGGCAGCAAAGAATCAAAACACAGAAACAGTCCAAGATCAAAAAACACGCAAGCGAGGAAACTAGAAACACGCTACAGGCTAACAACAATCAGCGAACTTGGAGAGTGAGTGAGCAACTTATATACTAGACAAGGAGAACACATGACAAAACAAACCAATGAGAAGCAGACACATGTAACTGAGGAACCAATCAGAACACAACACACAGACAAGGGTGACACATGACCAGATCACATGAGGGGCAAGGAACACATAGGACATGGAGTCCAGAAAACTGTAGCAAGAGACCGGACTGGAGTGCCCTCCAATGGAGTTCATGGGCACTCCAGCTGGTAACTGTAACAGTGGTATATAGATTATGACAATAATGAGAGGACAGTTCGAGCCAACTTTCAAAGACATAAACTCAAAAGACTTAGGACTGAAAATCCAACTGAGTTATTGATGTAAAGTTCCGGTAGATGACCGCAAGACTGCCCCCTTTACCATATGAATGCGGCTTAGACAGGTATTGATATCTGTTCAATGTAAGAAGGTTAAGATGCATGATGTCATTAGGTGTTTGCCAGGTTTCAGTGGGAAATAGCATATCCAGGTTGTTGTCAGTAACTAGTTCATTTAGATTGAGGCCCTTCTCTGAGATGGAGTGACAGTCGAGAAGAGCAAGGTGATTTTGCGATGTACGCAGTGGACGACACTCTGTGAGCGTTCCGGTTTATCCAAAATTCTGTTATTTGACCAAATGGACAGAATATAGCATCAAGTACTTGTAAGGATCCATCCACCGGCCCAAACGCGTCCAGTCCAGTGGCCTGGTTGAAGGTTTAATGCATGTTCGGTCTTTTCACAGCACTTCTGCACACAAATTAAGTTCACTTAATTTATCAGGATTTAGTTTCAATTTTAATCTAGCTCCATGTTTAATCTGACTCCAATTTTATGTGATCGTTAAAATTTAGCTGCTTTCTCTAATTTACACTGATCACAAATATCGATTATGTATTAATTATTAATTATTTGATTAATCTGAAAATCCCATGCTTTCAATTATCCGTTCGTCAGGAACCCAAAGCCTCTTTCACATCTCACATTGGCCTTTCTCCGTGGATCATACGATCACAAACTCGCCAGTCTGATTTTAGTCAGAGGTCTGTAGGTGACTAACACCTTTTTGCCAGCCGCCTAGTGCTTGCTTTTTACAAAAAGCATAGTTTGCTTAGTCTTCTCCTGTACAAGTAGCTAACATCAGTGACTCAGAAATCAGGAGGTCTCAGATGATGTGCCTACTGCTCCATTCAGTCCTGAGCCTTCAGTTTGCTCTATCCTGGTCATAGATCTGAGGTAGCATCAGCCTCCACATGCTCTGCTAGTCATAATGATTTCAGAAGAGATTAGAATAAATCAAATATAGCATTTTATTTGTCAGGTAAAAATGTATCATGCCAATTACATAATTAAACAATGACAATCCAATTCAGAATTAAATTCAGTTCCAATTCAGATAAATACATAACATCAGTTACTCAAAGATAAATCTAAGAGTGGCAGATGCATACCTGACCACAGAGAGATACACAGCAGCATGTGAGAGACTTGGATGCAAAGCTCCAGAGACTCTCACACACAGTGTGGGAGTTCTTCTGAATACAGAATCCCCAAGTAGTGTTTTGTCACTTCACATATATACCCAGACCAGAACAAACAAATCTTCCAATCAGTTGTAAAAACAAAGACTTTTTGGTTTATCAGGAGATCTCGCGAAAAACACACCCCTCAGCAGCAAAACACAATTCTACAAAAATGTTCAATCTTCCTCATAATATAAGTGACTGCTGTGAAATTGAGACCATTTTACCAATCGTGCACAGACCTTTAGAATGATACCAGACGTGAAGGGGAAAAACAACATATTCCCAAGATATAACACACGTGGTATATGAACATTCTTGCTTTGGTGGAAGAAGAGTGAGATGCAGGGAGCGGAGAGGAGAGGAGAGGAGAGGAGAGGAGAGGGAGGAAGGGGGTCGTACAGGAGCAAAGGGGGGTGGTGTTGTTTGCTCTCTTTGGAGATCGCTTCTCCAGATTAGTTTTATCGTTTTGTTGCATGGCATCTGTTTTTGTCAGAGTTCCTGGACTTTAAATTCATGAGGAAATAATTTCAGTCCTACATACTTGACTGGTGAATATTGAAAATCCTGCAGGCCGAACGATACACATAACATGGACGTCGGATGATACCAAGCAAGCAGCAGTGCTCATATGTCAAAATCAAGGTGCGGGTGCCCGTTAAGCACTGTGAGATCTCATGGCAGAAATGCAGTTTCCATGTTGGAAGTTACTGCCATAATAAGGAGAACCAAAGGCAGGGTGAGTCAAAAAAGTTTTGACATGTTATTAGTAATAGCCATGAGAAAGCCCGCTATCAGCAAAACCATGTTAGCCAAAACCACAACCATCACAACACCTATAAAAGCTTATGGAGAGGAAAGCTACCCGACCAGGCAGTAAGGGAGTAGGATGACTAGTAAGAAGAGTGTTAACTCACCTCACAGTCAATCCAAATAGATGGGAGACAGAGCAGTTAGAGGGCTCGTTGCAGGCAAACAACCAAGAGTTCCCACTGGCAGCAAAAATACATTAATCCAAGCAGAGAAAGTGAGTCCAGTTTGCAGAGGATTTACTGACCAAAAAGAACCAGAAGAGCAGTCCAACCAGCAAAAAAGTGAAGAATACAAACAAATGAAGGAACGCAGCCAAACGCGCACAGCGTTTCCACACCGGAAGTGTGTGTGACCAAACAGTTTCCTGAAGACAGTGATTAGCTGGTTCAGGTGTGCTTGATTGTGAATGGAGCTAAACTGCAGGACTTTGGCCTGGATAGGCTAAGTTTGCCCATCAGTGGCCTGAAGAATACAAAACTTTATCTAAATTAAAAGATCTAAATCATTACCTAAAATAACAGCATGACCAATTTTATCAGTTCTCATATCACCCTCGTTTAAAGTCACCCTCTTAGGACCCTTGGAAAGCATGTACATATCCATGTTTTTGACGTTCTTAAGTTTCACGACTGCATTCGGCATCTGCACATGCTTCGCTTGAACTTCCGGGTCACATAGTTGAGAAATCAAAACGTCAGGTTCCATTTGTAGGCCAATATTCTAAAATCTGTGTTTTTTTTTTTTTTTTAGAAGATTAGGTGTCTGTCAAAATGGAAAAATATCATTTAAATAAATATTTTTTATATCTTCTTGTAACTGAGAGAGAGAGCACTGTATTATGTGCTATTTTATAATGGCTATTTAACATTACCCATAAAATTTAACAATGAGAAGAAAAAAATTAAAAATAGAATAGTAACTGATGTGACCATAAACTACACTGATAAGTGTATTGATAATTCAGCGTACTGTTTAAAATAAAACTATTGTGTATTGCTGCTGTGTATTTCCACTTAAATCTATGCTGTTCTGCACTCCAGTATAGTGCAAAATGCTTTGGCTCTGCGCTGTCCAGTGTGTCGCATGATGTGTCAAATATTGCTATTGCAATGTTGCTGAATTTATGCCTGCACAGATGTTAGCCATTCATTAGCTTGCTCGTTTGATGAGAAAGTCATAAAATATAGCTGCAATAAACGCGTTCAGAATCCACACAACTGCAGCAGTGGAGGACTATTATTCTGTTGTGCTGAACTGCAGAAGAACTGATGATGGCACGGTTTAAAGTTTAGTTGACCAATCAACGGAAAGTGGCATTTCATTCCGGCCTACGTGCAGAGATCGAATATTCAAGCTGTTTATTCATTTTCTAGCCCTGAACATGAAAATGAAAAATCAAGCATAATTCTTGTTTTTTTGGGGGGGAGTTTCAAAAATGAAAAAAGGAAAGAAAAAAAAAAAAAAAAGGACTGTTTACTTATTTTTCCTTTTTTTTAAATATTAAATTAAAAAACGAACAGACAGAATATACCCTCTTTATCCAAGACTCAAAGAACTTAATTTCTAAAAGTCTCTTCTGTTCCTTCTTTCAGGCCTACCAATTCGTACAGACTTATGTTCTCTAAATCCTCCAGATGTTCCATCACTTTTTCCAATGCCTTTTCAAAATGTGAGACCCGGGTAACTATAGACATGCTCTTGTCTTCAAGATCAGAAATGTGCTGCATTGCCTACTCTACTGAGTAGAATGTCGATTTTTGCAGACATGTCAGCAATTGGCTAGGGATGTTTCCGTAAGTTCATGTCCAGATTTTCAGACATTCTTTCAAAAATGCTAGATACAGTGTGTTCAGTCAAGCTGGCATTCTGAGAGCATGCCACATTTTCTTCCTCAGGCCCATCATCCTCGTTCTTAGTTTGACGAGTTGTTCTTCGTTGTACTTTCGCAGAAGATTTAGATTGATTCCAAAGTGTCTTCAGCGACATTTTACACTGTTTGTTCATGTTTTAGTCAGCATACAGCCCCAATAAAGATAGCTGTGGAGTTGCTTAATTAACTGAGCAAAATGCAATGCATCTACACAGTCGTGGCCTAATGGTTATAGTCGGGCTTGTAACCCAAAGGTGCACCGGCAGGAATTGAAGGCGGGGTTTGTGAATTAACAGAGCTCTTTCCACCTTTAATACCATGACTAAGGTACCCTTGACCTAGGCACCAAATCCCCAGTTGCTCCCCGGGCGCTGGATCAATGGCTGCCCACTGCTCCAAGTGTGTGTGTGTGTGTGTGTGTGTGTGTGTGTGTGCGCGTGTTTGCTCACTTCTCACTGCTGTGTGTGCACTCGTGATGGGTTAAATGCAGAGGACCAATTTCGAGTATGGGTCACCATGCTTGACAATACGTCACGACTTTTACTTTCTTTCAGTACCACGCATCACCGTAAACGCTATATTTTGCTCTGTATTTTGTTTTAATTTTCATTGTTGTGCTTGCTTCTGTTGTAAAGTGTTTTGAGAAAGAAATGTTTTAAAGTGCTATACAAAATAGATTTATTATTATTATTATTATTATTATTATTATTATTATTACTACACTGACCAAAATTATAAACGCAACACTTTCTAAGTGAGATCTAAGACTTTTTCCATGTACACAAAAGGCCTATTTCTCTCAAATATTGTTATATCAAGATGCTGATGTAACAGTATGAGTGAGACGAGAGGCGAGCGGATCCACTTGCGAGCTTTTATTATAGGGACGAGACAGATACATGGTCGTACAGGCAGGGTCAAAACAACAGTAAACAGGAGTGTCAGAGGCGAGACGAGAGAATAGTCCTTTATGACGAGCGATAGTCCGAAGGCAGGCGGCGAACAGTCGAAAACGGGGAGCCAGGCGAGGGAACTAAACACAAAGAACTAGAAACAAGAGAACGCTAACAATGGGAAAAAACACTAACAACAACACTCCGTGGCTTGCATGGAGAAGGTCCGGGGCTTTATAATGCGCCTGATTGGCTACAGGGGGCTACGTAATCGGCGCGATGGGTGATGGGAGTAGTAGTCCGGGGTGAAAAGCAACAGTCTGTGTGTAGTGACAAGGTGAGAGCGACATCTGGCGGTGAGCGGACCGCAAGACACCCACCAGATTCGTGACAGCTGATTAGACAGCATGTTTATTGCACAGGTGTGCCTTAGGCTGGCCACAATAAAAGGCCACTCTAAAATGTGCAGATTTACTGTATTGGGGGGGGTCGGGGGGGGTCCGGGGGGGTCCGGGGGGGTCCAAAAACCAGTCAGTATCTGGTGTGACCACCATTTGCCTCACGCAGTGCAACACATCTCCTTCGCATAGAGTTGATCAGGTTGTTGATTGTGGCCTGTGGAATGTTGGCCCACTCCTCTTCAATGGCTGTGCGAAGTTGCTGGATACTGGTAGGAACTGGAACGCGCTGTCGTATGCGCTGTTCCAGAGCATCCCAAACACGCTCAATGGATGACATGTCCGGTGAGTATGCTGGCCATGCAAGAACTGGGATGTTTTCGGCTTTCAACATGGGGCCGTGTGTGTGTGTGTGTGTGTCACGTGATGTGCCAAATATGTAGGCTAGAGGGTAGTGTAGGTGCAGATGCAAAGTGATAATTAGGCCATGAGATAAGACTAATATTTCTTGCGTAGGTTGCTGAATTTATGCCTGCACAGACGTTAGCCATTCATTAGCCTGGTTGTTTGATGAGAAAGTCATAAAATACAGTTGCAATAAACGCATTCAGAATCCACACAACTGTAGCAGTGGAGGACTATCCCCGCTAGAAATTTGATGTTCCCAGAACTACCTCAGAACATCCCCGCTGGTGCCAAGGACGTTGCTTAGTAACATCCCCATAGCGTTCTGAGACGGTCACGATGTGGAGTTCTTTAAAGGTTTGGGGGACGTTATTTGGAGGACCTTCACAAAACATTCAGAACGTTCTTGAGATGTTTAGGGGACCATATTTTATTCGGAAATGTGACGTTCCCAAAACGTTCTCAGAACGTCCATGCTGGTGTCAAGGACGTCATTCCCATAACATTTGCAGGACCAACCTAGAATGTTTTTTTTGGTCCTATTTAGGTCCTTCCATCACATTTACTGAATGTTTTCAAAACCTTTAGTAACACATTATAGCAGGGATGTCAAACTCAGTTCCTGGAGGGCCGCAGCCCTGCAGAGTTTTGTTCCAAACTTGCTCCAACACACATACTATGCAGTTTTCAATTAAGCCTGAAGGACTTGATTAGTTGGATCAGGTGTGTTTAATTAGGGTTGCATCTAAACTCTGCAGAGCTGCGGCCTTCCAGGACCGGCGTTTGGCACCCCTGCATTATATGAAACTATCAGTCAATTAAATTTTTTTCAAATTGGCTTTATTGACATGACAATTTACACAGTAAAGCACCAAAATGTGTCCAAATTATGGGAAACAGTAACAAGAACATAGTGATTTATACTAATTATATATTCAGTGTGTGTGTATGTGTGAGTCACTGTCTCCGTTTTCAGGAGGTGCCCCAAGTTGTTCTTCCACTGCCTGAAATAATCGCACTTAGGTGTATATGTATAGAGGACCAATATATACAGTTGTGCTCATAAGTTTACATACCACTTGCAAAATATGCAAAATGTTCATCATGTTATTTTGTATTTAGTACTGTCCTGAATAAGCTATTTCACATAGCAGATGTTTATATATACTCCACAAGACAAAACAATAACTGAATTTATAATAATGACCCCATTCAAAAGTTTACATGCTCTTGAATCTTAATACTGTATGTTGTTGCCTTGGTGATCCACGACTGTTTTTATGTTTTGTGATAGTTGTTCATGAGTCCCTTGTTTGTCCTAAGCAGTTCTGTTCTTCAGAAAAATCCTTCAGGTCCTTCACATTCTTTGCTTTTCCAGCATCATTTGCAAATGTGAACTCTTTCCAACAGTGACTGTGATTTTGAGATCCATGTTTTCACACTGAGGACAACTGAGAAACTCATACATAACTATTACAAAAATACTGCTTAAATAGGAAACACAAAGCATTAAAGAGAACTCCACTTCCAGAACAACAATTAACAAATAATTTACTCACCCCCTTGTCATCCACGATGTTCATGTCTTTCTTTCTTCAGTCGTAAAGAAATTATGTTTTTTGAGGAAAACATTTCAGCATTTTTCCCCATATAATGGACTGATGTGGTGCCCCGATTTTGAACTTCCAAAATGTAGTTTAAATGTGGCTTCAAACGATCCCAAATGCAGTTGTAAACGATCCCAGCCAAGGAAGAAGGGTCTTATCTAGCGTACTGATCCTACAATTTATATACTTTTTAATGCCCAACACTCGTCTTGTCTTACTCTGCCTGGACTGATTTTGCTCCTGTTCATGACAGTTAGGGTATGTCGAAAAACTCCCATCTCATGTTCTCCCTCAACTTCAAAATCACCCTATATTGTTGTTTTACCTTTTTTGTTAAGGGCGTTTGATCTTCTTTGCATGTTCACTTTGCAAAGACGGGTGGGAATTTCTGCAATGATGTAGGACAGGGGTGTCCAATTCAGTTCCTTGAGGGCCACAGCCCTGCAGAGTTTTGTTCCAATCTTGCTCCAACACACATACTATGCAGTTTTCAATTAAGCCTGAAGGACTTGATTAGTCGAATCAGGTGTGTTTAATTAGGGTTGCATCTAAACCAGGGGTGGCGAACGTCGGTCCTGGAGAGCCGCAGCCCTGCATAGTTTTGCTTCAAACCTAATCAAACACACCTGAACAAGCTAATCGAAGTCTGAAGGGTAAGTAGAAAGCAACAGGCAGGTGCGTTTTAATTAGGGTTGGAGCTGAACTCTGCAGGGCTGCGGCTCTCCAGGACCGGAGTTCGCCACCCCTGATCTAAACTCTGCAGAGCTGTGGCCCTCCAGGACTGGAGTTTGACACCCCTGATGTAGGATGATTTTGAAATGATTTTTGGTTGAGGGAGAAAATAGCCTTACTGTCTTGAGCCAGAATATGCAGAGTTCAAGGACTGCAAGGCAAGCTTTTGTAATAATTATGTATGAGTCCTTCAGTTGTCCTCAGTGTAAAAAGATAGGTCTCAAACTCGTCACGTATGCATCACATATGCAGAAGATGCTGGAAAACCAAAGAATGTGTAGGTGCTGGAGGATTTTTCTGAAAAACAGGAGGCAGTTGAACTGCTCAGGACAAACAAGAGACTGATGAACAACTATCACAAAACATAAAAACATCCAGGAAACGACACACAGTGTTAAGATTCAAGGGTATGTAAACTTTTGAATGGGGTTGTAAGGGATTTACAGAAGTCAATTTAGCTCAAAGGGAATCATTTAAGATTGAACAGAATCTCCGTTTTACAGCGGCTCAATGAATCGGCCAGTGATTCATTGAGCGAGCCGTATAACATCAACTCTGTAATGGATACTAATATCCAAAATATAGTGAAAACACTATTTATTAGCACGGTAACAAGGTTGGCAGTTTAAGACATTAACTTATAAGCACAAAACACAAGATACTTCTCTTTTCAATATGAATAAGAATTTATTGGATAAACCTAAGACATGTAAACTAATCTAACACATAGACACGCATTCACGCATTCATACAAGTTGCAGAAAGAGAGAAAGTGAAGGAGGACTGAGTTTAGAAGAGTGAGAATATAAAATCCCAAGTTTATAGCATACATATATGCAATTGCTTAGACCTGAACAACCATCAATCATTTAATTAACCCTCGCATTGAGTTTCTCAATGAGGCTATTAAACTTTATATTAAATGCACCAGTTCAGCTAGAATCTGGAGGTTTGTACTTGCGTTGCCTTGGTGCTGGTCGTTGGAAGTGATGTCTTGGGCGTTGGCTGGAGGATGGAGTTGTGTACGCTGGTTGAAGTTTTGAGGCGAGCACGAAGTCTGTCATGGCTTAGCGGCAGAACTTAACTTAGAACACGAAACTCTCAATGGAAAGAAAAATATTAAAGTAAAAGAAAGAAATGTGATGATCTCCTTATGTTTTCGTTTTAGAGGAGTGGCTGGTGTGCGAGCCAGGAAGCGTTCAAAGAACGCACAAAGCAGCGGCAGAAATGATGGCTAAGAGCATGGCTAAAAAACAATGGCTAAGAACCCTTACTAAAAGCAAAATTTTATGGTGTCCTGTGGTTTTAAACTCAGATTTGGACACATCCCAAAATGGTGTCTTGACCAATTACATGTTGTCTTACTCGGGATATTGCTGTTTCTCCTCCCAAAACATGGTCAGAATTTTCCCACTCTTGCAGAGTATAATTTGGCCATGATTTCTATAACATGAATACAATGCATTTGACAAAGAATTGATTGGTGGAAACGTTTAAAGCATGAATTTCCAAACTCATACATACCAAACATGAATATAAACCCTTAAGCTATTCAATAGTTATTAAAAGGACATACACAACGAGTGATTAGAACATAATAGACAAATGTGTGGGTAACATACATAGTAAAGAGTTATGCAATGGTCTGATGTTCATTCATAAGTCCTTTTAAGCATACTTTGGTGCATATTTAGGTAAAAGGGACAGTCTCTCTGCCATTCTGTGAACTAGGGGCATGTTCTGAGGAACAAAAGAATTCTGAAGGAATTTCAGTCTGGTTCTTGTCTTGGGTGGGGGAGCACCACCCAACAAAGTTTCTTCATGTGATGGTCCTGATGTGCTGTATCTTTGACCAATGGTCTTGGTTTTTTTTTTACTGTTTTAAGTATACAGAGAACATAGCCTATACAATTGTATACTGCAAATGTAAGTGTACACAACAAGGTTGCCATCTATCTTGAGTATATTGTATATAGTGATCAGCTAAATAATTAACTGACTACATATGCCATGTAGGTGTATGTACAAAGCCACACACGCACATTCTAACAAACATACATATACATACATATACACACACCCACACCCACATACCCATATTTACATACATACACATACTCCCACATCATAAACATACCAATGGTACATCTACCTCCAAACCTCTTGCACATACACATTTTACATGTCTACACCAATCCCATATACCCACAAATTCTTGAAGGCGTTAATTACAACCCAAATATGTCTCTTATTCCTTAACATTAACATAGGCAACTAACTAAAAACTAAACAAAGGCGGTAATTCAATAGCCTAATAGTCGAATATCTTACAGTTCTTTGTTGAAAATTAACTAACAATATATAAAATTATTAAAAACTCTCAGAGTGCACCCCTAATCTTGACCACTATGCTGATACGAAGTTATACTTCAAAATTGTTAATTAAAGATCTTATTAGATTCCAAATTCTTGTAAATATTTTTTGTCTATCTGTTGTATTATATCTCAGCTCTTCTAGGGGTAATACATAACTTAAGTCTCTTAGCCAAACTTCAAATACAGGCACAACTTCAGACTTCCATTTCTGTAAAATTGCCTTTTTTGCTAAGATCATGCATAAAGAAACAGCTTGTGACACATATTTGCTTCCTATATCTGAGGTATCTCCAATAATGCCCAATTTTGGCTCAGGTGGCAAATCAATTTTATATGCTTCTGAAATAAATCTGAATATACTTTGCCAGAATGGTCTAATTTTATGACATGTCCAAAATAGATGAGACAATGTGCCGTCTGAGATTTTACATTTGTTACACATTGAGGATACATTTGGGAAAATCTTATGTAGTTTGGTCTTTGAATAATGAAGTCTATGAATAACTTTAAATTGGATCACACTATGCTTTGCGTTAATAGAGCATTCATGAATTTCATTGAGACAATTTTCCCATGACTCGCTAGACAATTCTATACCAAGCTCCTTTTCCCGTTCTTTTTTAATATGATCAGTGTTTACATTCACCTTTTCCAATAGTAAAGCATAAAAGAAAGAAACAGCTCCTCTTTCTATTGGACTGCGATTACATAGAATTTCCAGAGTTGGATGTGTAGTCATGTTTTCAAAATCAGTGAAATGTTTCCTAGTAAAATCTCTAATTTGTAAGTACCGAAAAAAATCTGTAGATAAAAGGTCATATTTTAATTTAAGTTGACTAAATGAGCAAAATTTATTATCAATATATAGATCTCTTATAGTAATTAAACCCTTCTGCTTCCATTGGGAGAAAACCTTATCTTGCAAACCAGGGGTAAAGGCGTGGTTTTTACTAATTGGGATGTCCAAATATATATGTGGAAGATTCAAAAATGATTTGATCTGTTTCCAAATCTTTAGAGAGTTATTTATTACTATATTTCCGTTATAAAACTTTGACTCAATTTTTAGTGGACTATTCAGTAAAGCCTTTAAAGATATCATCCTACAAGAGGTTCCTTCTAACCATACCCATTCTGGTATCTCCACTTTATTCTCTGGAGTATGTCTCCACCAAGAAAGGAACTGTAGATTAGCAGCCCAGTAGTAACATCTGAAGGAAGGAAGACTGAATCCTCCTTCTGCTTTTTGGCTTGCATAGGTGTTTTTTAGATATTCTGACAACTTTATAATTCCATATAAAAGAAATAATTATAGACTCTAACTTTGTAAATAGTTTTGCTGGTATCAGAACTGGAATGGAAAGAAATAAATATAGAAATCTAGGAAACGTTACCATTTTAATTGCATTGATCTTTCCTGCCATAGACATGGGTAAAGTCCTCCAAAATTTTATATTATCTTTTAGTTGATTCACTTTCGCCTGCCAATTCACCTTTAGAAATGCATCTGGTTTTCTTGTAATTATGATTCCTAAATGCTTAAATGAATTATGAGAAATTTTAAATGGTATACAACTTAAAAAATTCTTGTCAACATCCTCAGTTAAGGGCATTAACTCACTTTTATCCCAATTTATTGTAAAACCCGACAGGTTTTTAAATGATTCTAAAAGTTTCAAAAGAGGTGGAATAGACAAAGTACATCATCTGCATATAAAGATATATGTTGGGGTCTATCATTTATTAAAATAGGGGCAATTTCACCATTCTGCCTGACACTCTCTGCCAACGGTTCCATTGCTAATGCAAATAGACAGGGGGAGAGAGGACAGCCTTGGCGTGTTCCTCTGTATAGTGGAAATGAGGTTGAAAGTGTAAAATTTGTAAGGACCGCAGCTTTTGGATTAGCATACAAAATTTGAATCCACTGAATGAATCTGTCCCCAAATCCAAATCTTTTTAGAGTTGTGAATATATAAGGCCATTCAATCTGATCGAATGCACGTTGTGCATCTAAAGAAATCAAACATGGTTTTGTTGTATGTTTCTTATATATAATATTATAAAGTCTTCTCAAGTTTGATTGTATGTGCCGATTTGGCATAAATCCTGTCTGATCCTGATTTATGATTGTACATATATATTGTTTCAGTCTATTAGTTAGGACCTTGCTAATGATTTTTGCCTCTATTGGAATAAGAGAGACTGGACGATATGATGACAACTTCATTTTATCCCGTCCAGGCATAGGTATTAATACTATGTTGGCATTATACAGTGTTGGTGGGAGTTTCAATTGAGAAAATGAATGATTGATCATACGAAGAAACACTGAAGCAAAAAGCTCCCAGAATTTTTTAGAATATTCTGCACTAAACCCATCTGGGCCTGCACATTTATTATTAGGGAGGTTATTAACAACTTTGTTTACCTCCTTTAAGGTAATTTCTTTATCCAACATTTCAACAGCGTCTTCACTTATTTGAGGAAGATCAATATTAAATAAAAATTTATTTATCTCATTTATATCTATATTTCCTTTGGATGTGTATACTTCTTTATAAAAGTCTACAAAACATTTATTTATTCGTTTTGGATCTGTTATTATTTCCCCACTCTCTGTCTTAATCTTATGAATGGCCCTACTTGCTTGGGAGTGTTTAAGCTGTCGAGCTAGAAGTTTTTGAGGTTTTTCACCTAATTCAAAATGAAGTTGTTTAATTTGATTAAGTTGTTTAGCAATTTTTTTTAGCAAGAATATAATTATATTCACTCCTCAATGTTACTATTTTCTTTAAAGTAGTTGAACAATAATTGATCTTATAACATTCCTCTAATTCAGTCATTTGTTTGTCTATTTCATTTAATCTTTGTTTATCTTCTTTGTTTTGTCTGATCTGAAATGAAATTGTATCTCCCCTTCTAACAGCTTTCATTGAATCCCATAGTACAGAGTCTGTTACATTACCAATATCATTTTCAGCCAAAAAGTACCCAATTTTTTCTTTTATGTAATCACAGAATTTAATGTCATTCAAAAGGGAGTTGTCAAATCTCCAATTATACGTCCCTTTTTCTGACTTCAATTTTAGATCCAGAGATAATGGGGCATGATCTGATATTAATCTGTTATGGTACTGAGTGGACTTAACCATTTTTAACAAACAAGAATCTATAATAAAAAGATCAATTCTGGAATAGGACTTGTGTACTGATGAGTAAAAAGAATATTCTCGAGCTGATGGGTTTAAACACCGCCAGATGTCTATCATGTTGAAATTTCTCGAATAATTATGTAAAGCAGCTGCAGATTTACTTTTTGTAGTACGACTAGGTTGTGCATCCTTAACTGGGTCAATAATACAATTAAAATCTCCCCCTATAATCACGTTACATAAAGCAAAGTCAGGTATTTTGCCTATAACTCTTTCAAAAAAACTCGGGTCATCATAATTAGGACAATACAGGTTAACCAACGTAATAGGAACTGAATTTATTTCCCCAAAGACAATTATATATCTACCATTTTTATCAGATATTGTCTGTTTATGTATAAATGGTACTTGTTTTTTAACGATAATTGTGACTCCTCTTGATTTAGTAGAGAAGTTTGATTGATGTGTTTGAGCTGCCCATCCAGGATTAAGAAGTGCCTTTGCTGTCTGTTTTATACGAGTCTTCTGTAAAAATATAATTTCAGCTTGTAATTTATTAATATGAATATATACTTTACGTCTTTTCACTGGATGATTCATACCTCTCACATTCCAACTCAGAAGCCTTACTGTGCCTTCTCTGTTTGTTTTAACTATTCTAAATGTTTATATAATAGTAATTATTTTTCTGATATCCGATGAAAAGTTTAATTTTACCAAGCCTTTCAAACGAACCATAACTATACCCCCTTACCAAGAACAATTCAGAACAAGCACATATAAACAGAAAACCCCTGATTCCCCCCCACCCTTTCCCATCAGTCACATGACTTAGCTCCGCGTTACTGTCGGATCGATCACTCACCACCGATGCAGCGTAATCTTCCGTGTCCCCGGACTAGAAAACAAAAAACAAAACAAAACAATCTTCTTCCTCCATTTAAATAAAATAAACTTGAATAACCAGTTTTATGAACCTTCTAATTGTCCATAATGTTCACTATTATTCCAATATATTAGTTTTAAATAAGTCTTATTTGGACCAATTTGGCAATCCGTTTAGTCCTTCCATTTAGTCCACAGGCCAATTGTCCACGACTCGTGACAAGTATTTTCCAGCCTCCTCTGGTGTTTCAAATGTTTTCGTCTCCCCTTCTTTGGCGGTCACGATGAATGGAAATGGAAATCGAAACCCGTACTTGACGCCAAGATTTTTGCATTTTTTCTTCAACTCAGCAAATCGGTATCTCTGCTTCAACACGTCCGAGGTCAAATCTGGGAAAATGTGCACCCTTCTCCCGTTGTATTCTAGAGATTTCTCTCTGGCAAGCTTCATGATTAACTCTTTCGTCTGGTAATGATGTACCCTGATGACAAACGCTCGTGGACGATCATCACTCGGCCTTCGCAGCGCCCTGTGCGCACGATCAATCTGGATAGGCTTACTGAAGTTTTCGGGACCCAGCAGCATTGGAAGTAACTTTGCTATGAACTCGGTAGGTCTTCCGTTTTCTTCCTTTTCTGCAACTCCGATCAGTCGAATGTTATTGCGTCTGGAACGGGATTCGAGGTCGTTACATTTATCTTTGAGTCTCTTGCATTCATCCAGTAGTTCTGCGCACTGTTTCTCTACGCACGTCAGCCGGGTTTCTTGGTTCGTAGTAGCCTCTTCAATCGTAGTGACTCTCTCTGTTATGGTTGTCATCGTCGATCGCAGCTCTGTTAAAGCTTCCGTGAGCGTGTCGAATTTCTGATTAAATGAAGCACTGAGGGCTGTTATGGCGTCCATGATGTCTTGAGTGCTAGGAGGAGATGCACTATCGTTAGCGGTGGTTGGCCTCGGTTGAGTTGGCTCCCCCGTAGCATTGCTCGAGGCCTGAACGCGGGTTTCTTCCTGTAGTTTGCCGTCTTTTTTCAAATTTTTTGGCATTGTTATGGATTATTAACTTCTTGACTTACTGCTGTACTACGTTTGAGGTTAAAAGTTAATTTTCAGATTCACTTATTACAAAATTATTTGGAGGATTAGAGGATCTTAGACGAAAGCGTCTTTCTCCATGCTAAGCAGAACCGGAAGTCCGGTCTTGGGTTTTTTGCCCCAAAATTGACAATCTCCTTTCTGAGTTTGGATTATCAATAATTGTGTTCTTTTGTTTTAATGTTGCAAGTTGTTCAAAGCTGTGAAAGTTGGTTGGTTAGGCTTACTTTAGGCTGGCTGGCACCAGGGTATCCTAGACAGATTTATGACGTGGTCCTGGGCCTCTTTGTGGAATTTGGCTCGTTGGTTTCAACCAAATGTTCTGATCGAATCTTCCATTTGTATGATTCGCTCTGATACCCTACAGGGTCGTTTTTAAATTCAGTTATTATTTTGTCTTTTGGAATATATATAAACATGTTATGTAAAATAGCTTATTCAGGACAGTACTAAATACAAAATAACACAATTTTCATGATCCCTTGTATTTTGCATATTCTGCAAGTGGTATGTAAACTTATGAGCACAACTGTATCACATTATCCAGTCTGTCTGGAATTAAATAAATAAACAGAAAAAACTGAGGCAACGTCTCCAAGATGCTTCAAGAGACCTACCTACAAAGCTACAGTACTGTTAAAAGTTTTAGGCACTTGTGTAAAAATGCCTTTTAGGATGATGTCACAAATAATGTCATAAATAGCTTTCATTTATCAATTAACTTCTATTAACTAAATTAAATCAACATTTGTTGTGACCATCCTTTGTGTTTAAAGCTGCTTTTGCCCTAGGTGCACTTGAGCATAGTTTTTCAGGTAGCTTTGCTGATAGGTTTCTTAAGTGTTTTGGAGACGCTGCCACAGTTCTTCTGGATTGAGTCCATCTCAGTTTGTTCTGTTTCTTCATGTCATTCCAGACAGAATGGATGATGATGAGATCAGATCTCTGTGTGGAGCACTGGCTGTTGTCAGACTCACTGTGCAAACAAAAATCTCACTGGATTATTACAGTTAATGGCAACATTAATGTTTGGAAATGTGAACTGATTTTTCCACTGAGACACTACAGCAAAAGATAGAAATAACAGACTTAAAACCATTTTTTGTTGTTGAAAATACTACTGGCCTAAGACTTTTGCATAGTACCATAAATAAATGAATAAATAAATAAATGGAATAGAAAAATAAATAAAGGAGTACATGATTTGATGAAACAAATAAAATTCACTTGTAATAAAATTTTATTCTGAATTAATTTTTATTTATTTTTATACATTTTTCTTTATTGATTATTTTCTGTTTATTTTTAATATTTATTTCTTCTTTCATTTATTTTAATATTTAATTAATTTATTTATTTTTCTATTTTTAAGTTTATTTATTTAATATATTTATTTATTCCCACATGTGTTTATCTTAAGATTTATTTTTATTTTTCCATGTGCAACTTTGACATTTTATAATACACATTATTTTTTTCATACACGATTTACACTTGATTACTTCTATACTTCATGCTTGGGTTAAACATAGTTGTATAGAACAATTCCACTTCAGGAACTCGAGCGTTTCGACGGCTATGGGGAACGCCTCCAGAGTGACCACGCTCTGAAACACGTGTGCATACAGTCCAATGGATAAGCAAGACGTCACGGGCGGGGTGACGTAGAGACCAGGAAGCTTAAAAGCACGTGTGCTGCGTGCAGCCGGCAGCTTCTGTCTTTCAGCAAGCGCTCTGTGTGTTTGTGTCACTATTTGAGAGTGTCCCTATGTCCTCAAAGCATTCTTACGAATATAAGCAGCGGCAATTTAGACTTTGTGTCCCTCTCTACCCACACTATTTCGGGTGGGGATACACACAGTCTATTTGTTGTCTGTTTGGGAGTGAAGCATGGGAGTCAGTTCTCGAGGGAGCTGACTGCCTGAGTTTGCGTTCCCCGCGGCTCAGCTCCTGCTTCTGCCGAGGCAGGGCGGCGGCTGTGATCGTGGGGATCGCATATGATCGGGTTAGAGACAGGTCTGCCCTCTCTCTGCCTTTCTCCCTAGATCTAGCGCTCTCTCTCTTGGTCGGAAGCCCGCGCTGCGGTCCTTTCCCGTTTTTGAGTGAGAGCTTGTGGCGAAGCGGGCTGCGTCAGTTCTCGAGAAAAAGAAATAAAAGGAGCTGACTTCCTGCACTCTCGCTGTGCATGCTTCGCTCCCAGAGGGCTTTCTTCGGGAGCTGAGCAAGCATGTCCATTCATAAATGTGTTCATTCATTTGTCACAAACAAAAGAAAAGGAAACGTGCATCTTGAATGTTTAGCTCTTCTCCCATTGTCATTTAATTCTGGGGAATTAAACTTATTACTGCACTCTCACCCAGTACTTTCACTAAGTGTGTGGATGCTGCTGTGGCTCAGCTTGGACCTCATTGCATCTGCATACTGAAACTTATTGACATTTTGTCGGTATTAGCTCATTCTGGTGCTCCAGGGCGCAGCGGTCTCCAGCGAGCCCACACCTCAGTCTCTTCCGTCCGGAAACGTAGCGGACCTATGGAGCTCACCACCCCTGCAGGGGTCTCTAGAGCAGCTAGTTTGGCTGTCAGCTCAAACAACACCAGAGGCCAGTCTCGAGAGACTGGTTCCCTTAGTAGATTATTTGGCAGCGTGAAAATTACTGCCAAATGTATCTGCTTGGGTCCTGCGCACTGTAGAGCGAGGCTATCGCATCCAATTCAGCGCTCCGCCGCCACCTTTCAACGGGGTCTTTCTCACTCTGTGGGCCCCGAGCAGGGTCTGGTAATGGAACAGGAAGTAGACACTCTTTTAAGGAAGGAGGCCATCGAGGTGGTCCCTCCTCACGACAGGGAGTCCGGGTTCGCACCCACAACACAGCGTTGGTCTACCACATCAACCACCAGGGAGATCTGCATTCGTGCCCCTTGTACAAGCTGGCGCACCACATCCTTGTGTGGTCCCAGGACAAACTCCTCACGCTGAGGGCAGTTCATGTCCCTGGGCATCTCATCATGGGAGCAGACATCCTGTCGAGGCAGGGGCCGAGGCCCGGGGAATGGATGCTTCACCCTGAGATGGTGAAGCAGGTTTGTCGAGTGTTAGGCCAGGCCCAGGTGGACCTCTTTGTGACTCGGAAGACATCACAATGTCCCCTCTGGTTCTCTCTGACTCATCCAGCTCCCCCATCCCCCATCTCATAGCTTACGGTCTCTCAACCGAGGTTGTTGAGACCATCCTCCAAATCCAGAGCTCCCTCTATGAGGAAACTGTACACCCCGAAGTGGAGACTCTTCACTTCATAGTGTGGACACCGCCAGCAGGACCCAGTTAACTGCCCGGTGGTACAGTGCTGGAGTTTCTGTAGGATCGGTTCTCCGCAGGGTTAGCCCACTCCACCCTGAAGGTCTATGTGTCTGCTATTTCGGCCTGATGATAAAGACATTTATGAAGTTACAAAAGATATCCATTTTAGATAAATGCTGAAAAAAAATACTCCGCTCTTTTCAACATAATAATTATAATAAATGTTTTTTGAGCAGCAAATCAGAATAATTAGAATGAATTTTAAAGGATCATGTGACTAGAGTAAAGGTGCAAAAAATGCAGCTTTGAAATCACAGAAATAAATTACATTTTAAAATATATTCAAACTGAAAAAAGTTATTCTAAATAGTAAAAATATTTCAAAATGTTACTGTTTTTGCTGTACTTTGGATCAAATAAATGCAGGCTTGGTACGCAGAAGAGACTTCTTTATAAAAACATTAAAAATCTTACTTTTCAAAAACTTCTAACTAGTAGTGTATCACATTATAACATGACAATGATCCCTCTTTCTGGCCTGTCAGCTGCTGCAAATTTGAAAACACTTTTTGCAAGATGAGCCTACCTTCTGTAATGACATCATGACAGCCTGTATGAAGAGGGCAGGGTACATGGCAGGGTCTGGAAAGCACAGAAAAGGGCACAGTATAACATTGCATTCACTGCAGTAGAGTGTTCATTATTACAAGACAACTGTACAAATGTAATTAATTTATTCATAATTTACATTATTAGAAAAACGACAGAAAAGAAACAAACATTCTGATCCATGTTGTGTTTAATCTTTATTAAAAATTATTTACAAATCTTTTATATCATTAATATACAATTAAAAAAAAAAAAAAAAAAAAAAAAAAATATATATATATATATATATATATATATATATATATATATACACAGTCATTTCTTACAGTAACGTACGGCTATAAATAAAAGCATGACAGACAAGTGCAGTCCCAATAATTTACTGCAAAAATTTACTGTCAAAAACATTACCAAAAGTAGTCCAAATGATGCTGTGTTGCAGCCGCAGATTAACTACAATAGTTTGGTGTGAGGTACAGAGTACAATTTAAGTTTTTAATCGCTGAAAATATTATCCAGACTATCCTCCTGATCCACTTCGTGAAAGCGCGCATTATTCAAAAACACCTCAACAAAAACACTGCTGTCGCAGTCTGTGACGAAGCAGGCGGGGACCAATAAGCATTCGATTTTAGTGCGGTGGTCATTTGAAGTGGTAAATGTTGAATTTGGACAAATGATTCAGCACGGGCTTTGATGTTTATACGGTCGTTGCTGAGGATGAATGAAGATCGCTGAATAAAGGGTTGAATTTGGATTTGTTTCTTGCAGTCGTATGAATTCAGAAGACTTGGATTACAATGCACAGATAAAACTGATTGATGTTATTATGTTGCATTTTTGGTGTGTATTATGGTTCTATTTTTTAGTCACAGCATGTTGGAGAAAATGGCTTTTATGTCCCACTGCAAACAAAATAAATATTTCATAAAAAATGGTTAAATAATTGCAGAAACGTTATTAATTTTAAGGGTTTGTAGTCTTGTTGAAAATTGTATTCTTCGAAAAGAGTTGACAGCAGAAATCACACAGAACAGACCGAAATGTTATTTTTTCATACTAAGTAAATGAGTAAACTTAATTTAATAAATGCATATGAAAACATATTGCCTTGGCATGACAACAAATATAATAAAAAATGTTAATGCCGTGATTACCTTGCCTTAGATGCTGTAAACAAAAGTATATTTCAGTGTCCATGCAAACATTAGTAACTGTACGTTTTGTAGAACCCCGTTTTACATAAAATCCAAATGCAGGCTTTTATTAGATGGGCAAGACAAAGACATGGACATAAACAGGCTTGGAGTAGAACAATGGCAGACAGGTACAGAGTAGGCAAGACGTAAGAGTAACGTAATCCAGGGAGCAAGGCAAAAGGGTATTCCGATAAACGAGCGAAAGATCCACAGGGCAGGCGGCGACACAGACAAAATGAGAAAACAAGGCGAGAATGCTAAACTAGGAAACGAGGGAACTGGGAAACAAGGAAACTGCTTGGTAAAGGCTGCTAGCACTAGGAGAGCGCTAAACACAACGTACACGATCCACAATACAATACTCCAATACATTGACATCACTTCCCGTTTGTTACTGCCGCACACTTAGAGTTTGAGCTCCGTCAAGTTAATTTCTTATTGTCTATTTTTCAATCTAAAATCAATTTTATACACAATTACTTTTGTTTCTTATAACGTGTGAATATACCCCGTTGTATTTTACAACTAAAACAACCGGATTGCCTTGTTATCAGTAGTTTTGTTTTGATTTCCCGAGTCCGCTAGCTTATAGCCCGTTAGCAGCACCAGCGTGGTTGCCGCTAATCTTGCTTGCATTGTTTACACACTATTTACACACATTACCGTTGTTTACTCACTGTTACTTGCTTTAACGGCGAATTTGTGTCTACCCTTGAGTGCAGGTGAGGACACGTGAGGACACCGAGTGCAGCTCGAGCTAGAGGCCATGAAGAAGCAGATTCACAAGCTGTTGGAGAGACAGGGCGAGCTGAGAGAGTGGAGTGCCGCTCTGGAATCCTCCCGGGTAAGTATACAGCGCGATACTAAGACTCCCACCACCTCTACTCCGTGTGCTTCTCTGCACAGGTCCCGTGCACCCTGGACGTGATCTTCCCAGGTGTCCTTCACTCCAGCGCCGGCACACCATGGACCTTGGGTGCAGCAGCAGAGGAAGACGCGAGCCAGGACCTCGCCCCCTCCCCCAAAATAAATGAACAGAAACCATTTTTAAAGCTTGGGCTCCTAAACATTAGATCACTTGCACCCAAAGCAGTTATTGTGAATGAAATTATCACAGATAATAGTTTTGATGTACTCTGCTTAACTGAAACCTGGCTGAAACCTAATAATTGCATTGGTCTAAATGGGTCTACTCCACCAAACTACTATTATAAGCATGAGCCCCATCAGAGTGGTCGTGGCGGTGGTGTTGTAACAATATGTAGTGATACTCTCAGTGTTACTTAGAAAACAGGATACAGGTTTAATTCATTTGAAATACTTTTGCTTAATGTTACTCTGCCAGATATGCAAAATAAATCTCTTCTATCTCTTGTTTTAGCTACTGTGTATAGACTGCCAGGGCCTCATACAGATTTCCTAAAAGAATTTGCAGAATTCCTTTCAGAAATATTGGTTAATTTTGATAAAGCGCTAATTGTCGGAGATTTTAACATTCATGTTGATAATACAAATGATGCATTAGGACGTTTACTGACCTAATAAACTCTTTTGGAGTCAAGTAAAATGTCACCAGGCCCACTCATCGTTTTAATCATACGCTAGATTTAATTATATCGTATGGAATTGATCTGACTGATATAAATATCATACCTCAAAGCGATGATGTTTCTGACCATTTCCTTGTATTGTGCATGCTGTGTTTACTGATATTAACAATATGGCTCCACGTTATCGTCTTGGCAGAACTATTGTTCCAGCCACCAAATATAGATTTATAAATAACCTGCCTGATTTATCTCAACTGCGCTGTGTACCCATTAACACACAGGATCTAGACAAAATGACCAGCAACATGGGTACCATCCTCTCCAATACACTAGAAGCTGTTGCCCCCATCAAAATGAAAAAAGTTAGAGAAAAACGCCATGGTGCAATAGTAATACTCATTCTCTCAAGAAAGAAACTCGTAATCTTGAGTGCAAATGGAGAAAAACTAACTTGGACATTTTTAGAATTGCATGGAGAAACAGTATGTCCAGATATAGACAGGCTTTAAAAGCTGCTAGTGCTGAGCATATCTGCAAACTCATAGAAAATAACCAAAACAATCCAAGGTTTTTATTTAGCACAGTGGCTAGATTAACAAATAACCAGACGCCACCCAATCTAAATATTCCTTTACAGTTTAATAGTAATGACTTTATGAATTTCTTTAATGATAAAATAGATAACATCAGAAATACAATAACCAGTGTAGATTCTTCAGTGCTTTACCACTATAGGACAGGAAGAGCTAAATAAGCTCTTCACTGTGTCTAAACCAACAACATGCCTATTAGATCCCGTACCCACTAAATTACTGAAAGAATTCTTACCTGTGGCACAAGAACTGCTTCTCAATATTATTACCTTAATATTATCGTTACCTTTAGGCCACGTCCCAAAACCATTCAAAATGGCGGTTATTAAGCCTTTTTACTAAGAAACCACAACTAGACCCTAGTGAGCTGGCAAATTATAGACCCATTTCTAATCTTCTGTTTATGTCTAAAATTTTAGAGAAAGTTGTATCTGCTCAACTGTGCTCATTCTTGCAAAAAAATGATATCTATGAAGAATTTCAGTCAGGTTTCAGGCCCCATCATAGCACAGAAACCACATTTGTTAAAATCACTAATAACTTCTAATGGCTTCTTGCGTCAGACCAAGGCTGCATCTCATTGCTAGTTTTACTTGATCATAGTGCTGCATTCGACACTGTAGATCATGACATACTAATAGATCGACTACAAAACTATGCAGGTATCCAAGGGCAGGTTTTAAGATGGTTTAGATCCTACCTGTCCGATCGCTACCACTTTGTTTATTTAAATGGGGAGTCATCTCAGTTATCACCAGTAAAGTATGGAGTGCCACAAGGATCTGTCTTAGGTTCTCTACTATTTTCAATATACATGCTGCCCCTTGGTAATATTATTAGAAAACACGGGATTAGTTTCCATTGTTATGGTGATGAAGTTCATAAAAGCTCTTCCAGGATAGATTATTATTTTTATCTCAACTTTCTCTCTACAAAATATTTTGGCTTGCTCTATTGGCAATATAGTACTCTCAGACCATGCTCCAATATATCTTTAACTTCTGAGTAGTCAAAGTCAACAGCTGAGACACTGGCGTTTCAGTGATTATCTGATTAAAGATCCTCTTTTTAGGAATTACTTTGCTGAACAGTTTAGACTGTTTTTAAGTGTTAATGACAAAGCAGAAACTTTCTAAATGTACAACCCAAGTACATTTAGAAAAGGAACTGAACAGACTACAAAAAAAGCATGATGTCCAGCCGTCTGAGGCGTTACAGATTAGAATTGCTACTGTTAAAGGAATCCTTGACGGAATTCTTTTGAGCAATGCTGAGAAATCTCTTATGTATGCTAAACATCGCCTTTATGAATTTGGTAATAGGCCAAGTAGATATTTAGCTAATCTGATGAGGCATAAAACAGGAAGATGGTACATATTAGAAGATGGCACAGCCAACTGTGTGGCCCAACGTTGCTCAGTAGCTCCCAGTTTGGCCGATGTCAAATGACTAAGGGGATTATTGTCTGTAAAGAAGATGCACTTCTGAGCGAGCAGGTATTCCCTAAACTTTTCAGTCATGGCCCACTTGAGCACCACTAATTCCAATTTCATGGAGCGGTAATTAGTCATTTTGCGCTCAATGGGCCTAAGACTTTGGCTGGCATAAGCAATCGGACGCACCTTGCCTTCTTACTCCTGTGAGAGGACTGCCCCAAGCCCACTTTGGCTGGCATCCACCTCCAGGATGAAGGGCTGGGAGAAATCTGCATATGCCAAAACTGGGGCAGTAGTAAGCCTGTTCTTCAATCCCTTGAAACTTACCTGACATTGCTCTGTTCAGGCCTCTGAAAGCCCTAGGTTAGAGCGCTTTCTGGGTCCCGAACCAGCACATTCCACCACCAACTTATGCAGGGGGCCCGCCAATTTGGCAAATCCCTCCACAAAGTGGCGATAATAGCTGGCGAAACCCAGAAAAGAGCGCAACTCCCCCTCATTATTCGGACGTTGCCATCCTGCAACTGCCTCAATCTTGGTGGGATCAGTCGATACCCCCTGAGCTGATATAACATGACCCAAATACTTCACTTCCCTTTTGAAGGAAAGGCACACTTGCTTAGCTTCACCTTAAGTCCTTCCCATTGTAGCCGACCCAGAACCATCTCCAGGCGCTCCACATGTTGAGCTACAGAGGTGGAAAATATCATCACATCATCCAGATATAAAAGCAAGGATTGGCACTGTTGATCTCTGAACAACGTTTCCATTAACCGCTGAAAGGTGCCCGGGGCATTAAATAATACCAAACGGCATACAATTCCACTCGAAGAGCCCAAAAGTTGTACAAAAGGCTGTCTTAAAACGATCTCTCTCCGTTACTGCAACCTGATTATACCCACTGGCCAGATCAAGGGTTGGGAACCAGCAAGTGCCACTCAAGGAGTCCAAAGACTCATCAATCCTAGGGAAGGGAAATGCATCTTTCCTAGTTCTAGAATTATGTTGATGATAGTCGACGCACAGCCTCAGACTACCGTCTGTTTTTTTTAACCAGAACAACTGGTGAAACATATGGGCTACAACTTTCTCGAATGATCTTAGCCTCTAACAACTGATTTATATGGGCTTTCACCATTTCATACTCCGATGGGGGAATTCGCCGAAAACGGTGCCGAACCGGTGTCTCATCTACCAAGGGGATATCATGGGAAATCAATTTGGTACACCCCAAGTCTCCCTCCCCGGTAGAAAACACTGACCTGCTCCTGGATAGTGGATCCCACTTCAGCATTCTGAGCACTCACAACAGCCACAACGGGAGGAACCTCGGTAACACCTGTGGGTGAGCTCACCACAAACATTATTCAACGTACCAATCATGGAACAAGGATACAGCATGACATCAGTCACATCGACATTAACAACAGGTACATAAGCAGTCCCTTTGTTTACCTGAACCACTGCTGGAGAAGCCAGCAACCCAGCAGGCAAACCAGACTCAGGAGGCTCAAAAAGTACAGCTCCATTAGAATATTCATCAGAGCACATAGCTGGGACAAACGTAAATGTATCACCTGGAATGCGACAAGGCCTACGACCCCGAACCATACCCATACGATTTACGCTAGTTAAGGTGTTAACGTCACAACAGTGTTGTAATGCCTGAGATACACAATGCGGGGCTTTTGACACATCCGGTAAATCAAAAAGGGCAGGGCCATGTTGGCCAAAGAGCTCCTGGTAGCATCGTTTCAGAACATTCATTCCAAGAACCCCGGAACCCGATCACACAAGCCACCAGAAGGATCTTTGACAACAAGTACCCCACAATTTGAAACAACTTAGCCGCAAAGCTCAATATCCAACTCCAAGTAACGGAGATAAGGGATAGATAGGCCATTAGCAGCCTGAAGCTGCAACCACTGACATGACCTAAGTCACTCCTGACCCCATGGTTCAAAATGCTGTAAAAAACAGCTTTCTGTAATGGTGGAAACCATCAAGCCTGTATCAACCAAACAAGGCACCAGGACTCCACCTACAGACACAAGATGAGGATAGGAAGACATTAAACAAGATTCAGGTGTAAAACTTTTTGGGAAAACTGAGCCAATAGAATTCCCAACCGAGCTGTGGCTCTGCAGCCTGGCAGGCACTAGTTTTCCGATTGCTTACCGCCAGAAGGCGGCACACTAGAATTTGGATCTCGTCTTCCCTTCTCGCTGCCTCCGGGAGAAGAAAGCTTCCTGCAAAGCTAGGTACAACAATGAACATCCATACAGCTCACGCAATGCTTTGATAATTTTTTCAGGATCCCCACACACCTCATTGGAACAATACCTTATCTCTTCTCGTGCCTCCCCTTCTAAATGATCAAAAAGAAAGAAGGCCTGATCTTCTGGGGATAAATAACGGGCCCCCATACAGGCTCTAGCTTCCTCAACCCATTCGTTAATATCCAACCCAGACCTACCGCTGAATTTTGGGCACCTCCTATCTCTAGGCACGAACACGAACCTATCAGCTACCGGAATGTTAGTACCAGTTGATGGTACATCAACTATTGCAGGGGTGCTTTGCCCAGCCTCCCCTGCCTCCCGCAATTCAGACACCCTTCCCTGTCGCAATCTCTCATTGTCAGCCCTAAGTTGAGCCACCAGCTCTTTAAGTTCCTGTAATTCTCCCTCCATTATTACAAAAAAATACTTACTTTTTTTCTTTTTCTTTTCCCCACCACAAATGGTACCTGAGGGAGTCAAACCAGAAACTATGATCTTCAGAGCACACGCTGCTGCTTTGTTCCTAAAAGAAAAGAAAAACAAAAGAAAAATAAGAGAGAAAGAAAAAATATATACACAAAACACACACAAACCCTTGCAAATATATCTTACACCTCTGCCAAATATTTTGTGGACCCTGCCAACTACGCCACATGTAGTAAGTGGCTAAATTGAAGTGACTACGCCACCCCGGAAGAACGGGGAAAAGATCCTAAACCAAAAGCACACAGATACGGTCCACTTAAAATAGGACAACAGGTGTGAGATTACATACAAAAATGTCCTTTATTAGAGTTAAAACAATATTGACCAACAATCATAAAATTTACTTGACAATCAAGAATCCTTAAGCGAGGATGAGAAAACAAAAGAAAAGAAAAAACACAACTAAGATTAGGTAAGATAAGGTATGTAGGGTGCTAAGGCTTCCAATGTAAGATCACCTTCACCTACACCTTCCTCAACAACGCAATTGTCATCTTGGTGGTGTGTTTGGGGTCATTATCATGTTGGAAAACTGCCATTCGGCCCAGTTTCTGAAGAGAAGGCATCATGTTCTGCTTCAGAAATGTACAGTACATAATGGAATCCATGTTTCCCTCTTTCCCAGGGATCCCTGGATTTTACCATTATAATTTGAACCAGATGTTCTTCCTTATCATGGCCTCTTAGTGGGCCTTTAAAATAACATGAGACATAGCTGTGCTAGTGGGGCCCTAAAAAAATAACCATATGGGCTTGTCTGTTTTCCATACCATGGCCTCACCAGTGGCCCCTGAAGTAACACAGGATGTGCTTGCCCAGCGAAATATAGGGTAGAACTATAAAACTATAATGGTAAAACAATTTGTACGTATGTTGTAGTATGTTTTAGTTAATGAAATCTTCCTCACTCCCCATTACCAGCAACACTCATGCAGCCCTATTCCGAATGGAACCTGTCTTGGGAAACCTCTGTATGACCCTGGCCACAATACTGTAACTCAGTTTAAGTTCAGTTTCTTATAGCCTAGGCCATCTTTGTGGAGAGCAACAATTCTAATTCTCAAATCTTCAGAGAGTTCTTTGCCATGAGGTGCCTTGTTGAACAAAGCACCAAATTTTAACTGCTCTAATACAAGATACACAACTTTGTATGGTCCTGTCAACAGACAAAAGCATGAACATTATGAACAGGACATGTGGCTATGCATGGTTAAAGGACTGTGCTGTTATCACTACAGCAATCAAACCGCCATGAACAGACACAAGATAAATCAGTCTAGGAAAAGACTCACGGAACTCGGGATCTCTTCCTTCATGATCTATCCCGCCACGATCAAGGTAACGGATCGCGGATCAACCTCTCATCTCCACACGTCAATTCAAGTGGAAGCTTATGCTGACCAGCAACAGGCACTTGCTACGCCTTAGCCCTTATGTGACAGCACGCCAGCGGGAATGTTAACGGATGCCAGTGCTTAGTCTCTAGAAGGAGATTTATAGACTGACAGACTACTATTTTAATATACTGTGATACCGAGTCGGCCTTGGGACTCGGGTGATCCTCTGTTATGTTGGCCACGTATCCAGACAAGGTTGTTGTGATGGCAGGTAGGAGAGTTTGTTCCTACTCTTCGCTTACTGCCTACTCACTTACTGTTCTCTTTTTGTTGTTCTCTTATAGCTCCAGATGCCATGAACTATTCATGTAAGTCCACTATTTTTTTTTTCTTCATTAGTAAAATATACAGTAATCTGTTTGAATTACGGTTCTTAATGTAATGTCTTAGAACATCAACGGTTTAGGTCTAAACGGGTTTCTGTTGCACTAATACAGGAATCTCATTTGAAAACTTGTGATGTACATCGATTTCAAAATTGGTATTACAAATTAGTTTCCTTTTCTTCCTTGGATAAGAAATCTATTGTTGGCCCAGCGTCTACCTTTTTCCATACATTGCTCTAGAAGTGATGCAGACGGTCATCTGACTATCATCTTGTCATAGGAGGTGACTTCAATGCTGTGCATAATCCCATACTTGATAGATCTCAAATATCACATTCTGATCAGACCTCTTCAAAGTTATTTAATGACTTTATAAAACAGGTCAATGTGTGTGACATGTGGCGACTGAGTAATGACGCTGTCAAAGACTACACTTTCTTCTCAGCTCGCCATAAATCCTACTCTCGCATTGATTACCTGCTTATATCGCCAGCTTTCATTCCGTTTATTGAAAACACTGATATACTATCTCTTCTTTTTTCAGACCACTCCCCAGTTACATTGTGTCTTCTCCCATTTTCTATTTCTTCTGAAAGTAAACGATGGAGGTTTAACACATCTCTACTTCATAACCAAAAATTTTTTTATCACAACTGTGTACCTCCTTAGTAGAGTTTATCGAACTGAATAGCGGTTTGACAAATAACCCTCAAGTGTTATGGGAGGTAACTAAATGTTTTATTAGAGGGAAATGCATTGTTTTCTCCTCTTTTCGTCACAGAGCTCAATTTATTATGCACCGTACAAAACAGTCTTACTACTTTAACGGGGAGAGACCAAGTAAAGTACTAGCACTACGGTTTCAGCAGATGGAATCTAGAGCAAATATATGCGCTATAAAGAAGGATGGTATCTTACATACCCAAACTAAAAATATAAACCAGATCTTTAAATCTTACTATGAACAATTATATACTTCTAATTCTTCCTCTAGTTATCAGCAAAATTTATCTTTTCTTCAGCAGTTTCCCCTCCCCAAATTTGATGAACATCACTTAGAGATGCTAAATGGGCCTCTGTCACTAGATGAACTGAAACTGGCTCTAGACTCCATATCAAAGAACAAAGCTCCAGGTAGTGACGGAATTCCCCCTGAACTAATTTCCGCTACCTGGGATATAGTATCGTCACTTATTCTTAACTCTTTTAATTTTGTGATGAATTGGAACCCTTCACAGGGACCAAAACACAGCTCTCACAACCCTTTTACTCAAGAAGGGTGAAGATCCCTTAGAATGTGCCAGTTATCTGCCTATCAGTTTAATAACTACAGATGAGAAACTCTTCGCTAAAACTAGCTCATAGACTAAGTAATTGTATAAATAAAGTTACAACTATGACCTGTCTGGTTTTCTTAAAGATCAGTCTGCCTCCGATAACATCAGGCGACTTCTCTACATATTATTAATAGGTCCAGTTCCTATCCGGCCTCCTCCACGGTCATTTCGTTGGACGCGGAGAAGGCCTTTGTTAGGATTAAGTGGAGTTTTCTTTGGGCTGTTCTTGAGCACGTAGTGGCTGGACAGGGATTTATCAAAATGGTTAAAACGCTTTACAACTGCTGTTCAGCACGGGTTCTTACAGGCTCTTTAGCATCTTCCTCTTTTTCTATTGGCCGGGGCACCTTGCACTTTACTTTATCAGTGGAACCATTGGCACAGGCAGTATGGCAAACTTTAACAATATAACCTGTTATCTGCGTAAATACGTCACATAAAATCTCTCTCTATGCTGACAATATTTTGCTCTATGTTTCTAATATTTCTGTGTCCGTTCCTGAGTGCTTAAACCTTTTCAACATATTTGGTAGTCAAAGTCAGGATAGAAAATAAATTGGAATAAATCTGCCTTAATGCCATTGAACGAGGCAGCTAGACAAGAATCTAATAGTTTACCTCCCCTGATCCCCACAGTCAAAGAGTTCACATATTTGGGTATTACTAAATTCCCCTCATTGCATCTTATTTCTAATTTTAATTATAAAACTCCCCTGAATAAGACCAAGGAAGACTTAGACAGGTGGTTCTCCTTATGTTTAGCTGTTCACTGAAAAATTTCTACAGTTAAAATGAATGTGCTCCCCAGGGTTAATTTTTTATTCTCCATGTTGCCTCTTCCACCGCCTGAAGGTTTTTTCAAGGAGCTTAATACGGCTATTTCTAGATTTATATGGATGAAGAAGAAACCCAGAATTTGACTTAAAACGATGAAGCATAAGAAATTAGATGTAGATTTGTCATTTGCTAATTTTGATTGATATAATTTAGCTTTTCAAATAAGAGGAATCAAAACTTGGGTTAATTCAGATTCTTCGGTTCCATGGCAAGATCTGGAGGCGAACATCATCCATCCTGTTTGCCTACAAGATCGCCCCTTTTTAGGTATTTCAAAATCCTTAAAGAAATCTTATGGATCAATTATTGAATATTCATGTGATGCATGGAAAAGGTTGAGAAAATCACGGGTGGTCCTTTTTTATATACTAAGTCAACTCCATTATGGCTGTAGCATAGCCACATAAGGGGAAGTTTATTTATAGGATAATTTGCCAATAAGAAGACATTGTCTATTATGTTTATTGCTTTCCCCTGCGTGCTGTTATCTCCCTTTTGTATGTCTGTGTCTGACCCTGAACTTTATTCTTGCGAGATTCCGTTTGCGCTCCGTCGTCACGTGACGTTGCATCATCTAAGCGGGAAGTATGTGTAGTGTTTTCCATATATGGAGCCGGCTTACAGGCATTCATGAGCGGCGTCGCTCAAAGGCTTCGGAAGTGTTCCCGGCGATCGATCCTGTGGAGTATTCTTTTTTTTTGTCTTCTTGTGGAGTATATATATATATATATATATATCTTTTGGATACTTACCTTGAAGGACATTTAAACAGCCGGCGCTGTGTGGATTTGCGCTCCCGGGAGATAAAAGACTGCCGGTGAGACCGATCTGAACTCTATCTTGTATATAGTGTACTGTTTGGACGCTGAGAGACATAACACTCATATTTTGTTGTTGTTGTTGTTGTATTCTACTTATTCAGCTTTCTCTGGCACTTTGTTATCTTTATGTGTATAATACACTTGGTTGGCTACGGTGCCTGTCTGTGTACATTCGTTCATTCATACATACATACACGTATAAAAATCTTCCCTTTTAAAGTGTGTAAATTCCACACTCTGCGCGGAATTGTTACATAGTGGTGGCCCATACAGGGAAGTTCTGTTTGTGTATAATTGTTCTACCTGTCTTTAAATATGGAGGAAATGGATGTAAATATTCAACCTGCAACTGTAAATATGAACACTAGTAAAAGTATGAATGTAGCTGAAAATACGGATGGCTCAGATAAAACCCCTGATGTAGATTTTACTGCATGCCCGTTTCTTACAAGACGTAATCCAACTGCTGAAATCACATCAATGTTAAGTTCACTGTATATTTCCGATGATGATAATGATAATGATGATGATGATGATACTGGTGATGAGGAAAGTTGTGCAGTAAATGTGAATGTTATACAACCAATGCGATCGGACATAGATAAACTCAAGGTGGATTTATTGGCCCTGCATACAAAAGTACAATCCATCGAACATGAATTGAACAAGAAAGCCTTTGGAGACAGCTAGGCAGGGACACTTCATCACTCACTCCAACTTCCCCTCAAAGATTCATTATGGCAGATGGCAAGGTTCACCAGGCTACTAACCAAAGCACAATCAACTACAAGTGGCAGGATAAATTTGCAGTGTTGATACTTATATACTGAAGGATGCTCACCTTGCATTTCCCCTAATCGCTGGCTTGGATTTCTTGAGAATTGCTGGAGCCCTTCTGGATGTGGGACAAAGTGGATACGGCCTGAAAACAGGGACCAGTTATACATTCTACTCTTTCATAACATCTTCAATTACTCCAGTGCCAATCACAACACTGACTGGTGAAAACACTCTCCACAATGCTGCTGTGACTCTCTACTACGCCTTACCTCCAACTTGGAAACCATCACTCACTACCCCGATCCCTGGGCCTGTTCCATGTTGGGACTCCAACAACCAGGAGGAGTTATTGCAGTTGATGTTTACTTGGCCACGCACCACCTCAAATGTTCTGGGACGGACAGCCGTGGAACAACATAAAATCATCTTGTCTGATGAGGTCCCACTTAAATCCAGAGCATACAGTGTGTCACCCTTCAACAAAAAGATCACTGAAGACCAGGTAGATCAGATGCTCAAAGACCACATCATTGAACCCTCCTTTTCTCCATGGTCATCACCTGTCTTCCTAGTCCCCAAACGTGATGGCAGTTACAGGTTCTGTGTTGACTATAGAAGGCTAAATAGTAAGACAATACCTGACGCTTACCCTATGCTGCTAATACATGAGATCCTGGAATCCATGGATGGTGCCATCTGGTTCAGCACACTGGACTTACAGTCAGGATATTGGCAGGTGGAGATGGAGGAAAGTAGCAAGGAGAAAACCGCTTTCATCACTACCAAGGGGCTGTTCCATTTCTGCTCTATGCTGTATGGGCACCGGAACGCTGCGGCAACGTTCCAACGGCTCATGGAAAAAGTCCTAGCAGAATTGTGGGGAAATTTTTGTTTTGTGTACATAGACGACATTATCATCTACTCAAGAACATTAGACGAACACATTCATCATTTGAACACCATACTATAGAGACTCACTCAGGCAAACCTTACCCTTAATATGAAAAAATGCCATTTCTTCAAACAGCAGCTGAAGTTCCTTGGACACATATTCTCGGCGAAAGGAGTCGAGGTCGACCCAGCAAAGACTTTGGCTGTCACCCAGTATCCACCTCCCAATGACCTTAAGGCCCTCCAACGTTTCCTGGTTTTACGTTGTACCACAAATTTATACCCCATTTTGCGGACATCACTGCTCCCTTAAACCACCTGAAAAAGAAGGGAGTTGAATGGGAATGGATACCCGAGTGCCAGACCAGCTTTGATCTCGTCAAACAAGCATTGCAAGCTTTACCTGTGCTGATGCAACCGGACCTCAATCAAGCTTTTCAGGTTCATACAGATGCCAGCAATGTTGGTTTGGGAGCCATTCTAACCCAGCAAACACCTGAGGGTGAAAGAGTGGTAGCATATGCCTCAAGGACATTACGAGGAGCAGAACTAAACTATTCAACCTCTGAGAAAGAGTGTCTGGCTGTGGTCTGGGCGGTGGAGAAGTGGAAACATTATCTTGAGGGAGCTACATTCGACATCTATACTGACCATGCCGCTCTTGCTTGGGCCTTCAATAGCCCCAAAACCTCCTCTCGGCTAACCCAATGGACTCTCAGACTGCAACAATTTCACTTCCAGGTTCATCACAGGAAGGGCTGCCTCAAACTGGGACTAGATGCCTTGTCTCGAGCCTGTGACTCATAGAACGAAGAGTACGCACATTGCTTGGTCATAACGTCAAAATGTTCATCTGATATCCCAAACACATGAGATGAAATATCTCAAGCCCAAAAGATTGACACTACTATATCTTACCTGCAAGCAGATCAAAAAGCTAGGAAAGTGCAAGGCCAACACATTTCCTTCGAGGACCACCAGGGGGCTGTTGTATCGCCGAGTACCTGTCAGGGATAATGGAGACAAATTTCAGCTGCTCGTTTCCCAGGAGTTAATACCTGGTTTCCTCCATTACTTTCATGATAACCCTCTGGGAGGACATCTTTGCCGGCTAAAAACCCTGCTGAGGCTTCTGGAAGTGGCTTGGTGGCCGACCGTCCGTAAAGATGTTTGGCAATATGTCAAGGGTTGCGACATCTGTCAGAAATATAAACACGATAACACAAAACCTAGTGGCTTTCTGCAAAACACGCAGGTGACGGAACCAGGGCACACCTTAGGAGTGGATTAGTCCTTTTTCACTTAAGAAGTCCTTTTTCAGTAAGAAACAAAATGCTTACCACTTTGTGATAGTCGATTACTACACAAAGTGGGTGGAGATGTTTCCCCTCAGAGATGCCAAGACACAGAAAATTGTTAGAATTCTCAAGGATGAGATCTTTACTCGCTGGGGTATACCAAAATACATTATTTCAGACCGTGGAGCACAATTTACCTCCAGTGTCCTGGCTGAGCTGTGCAAGACCTGGGGTAGTGTCCAAAAACTCACTACCAGTTATCACCCACAAACAAACCTGACATTAAAAACAATGATAGCATCATGTATTGGACAACACTATCAGTTATGGGACCAGTGGCTATCGGAATTTCGTTTTTCCATCAACACTGCTTACCAGGAGACCACTGGCAAAACACCAGCTGAGCTGATGCTGGGCAGACAGTTTCATGGGCCCTTAGAAAGACTGATCCACAGACCACCCACTCCAGATCAACCCTCATATAACCTACTGGAGAGACAAAACATCATGGCAGAGAAGGTAAAATCTAGAATGAAAGTGCAACAAGCCAGACAAGCTAGATACTACAACACCCGTAGGAAAGATGCGCAGTTTCAGACCCACCAAAAACAGAGAATATGAATGTGGTTAACCTGAAACGCTGGATCGTTTGCCAATAAGAAGACGTTGTCTATTATGTTTATTGCTTTCCCCTATGTGCTGTTATCTCCCTTTTGTTTGTCTGTGTTTGACCACTTTATTCTCGCGAGATTCCGTTTGCGCTCCATCGTCACGTGACGTTGCGCCATCTAAGCGGGAAGTATGTGTAGTGTTTTCCATATATGGAGCCGGCGTACCGGCGTTCATGAGCAGCGTCGCTCAAAGGCTTCGGAAGTGTTCCCGGCGACCGATCCTGTGGAGTATTCTTTTGTTTTGGCTGTATAATTTTCCATGGACTGTGTCTTCTTGTGGAGTATATATGTATTTTTTTTGGATACTTACCTTGAAGGACATTTAAACAGCCAGCACTGTGTGGATTTGCACTCCCGGGGGATAAAAGACTGCCGGTGAGACCGATCTGAACTCTATCCTGTATATAGTGTAGTGTTTGGACGCTGAGAGACATAACACTCTTTTTTTTTTGTGTTCTACTGATTCAGCTTTCTCTGGCACTTTGTTATCTTTATGTGTATAAAACACTTGGTTGGCTACGGTGGCTGTCTATGTACGTTCGTTCATTCATACATACATACACGTATAGAAATCTTCCCTTTTAAAGTGTGTAAATTCCAAAGCTTTAAAGGCTTATGGCGTTCCTTGGGCTACCAATGTGCTCCCACATCCTCTGTGGGAGTGGTTGGACATTAATCCTCCTTCTAGTGGTTTAGTTTCTAAGATTTATAATTCAATCCTTTTACTGCAGTATACTTACATTCCAGCTATCCACTCCTGGGAAAAGGACGCTCTTGCTCAACCTGTTTGGGATGTGGTATGGGCCAGATGTTTTACTGCTTCTAAGAATCTTGCACATCAGATGATACATTATAAGTGTATCAATAGGGCCTATACCACCCCCAGTGTATTATACAAGATGAAGGTCAGATCTGATCCTTATTGTCATTTATGTAATAAATCTCCAGTAGGCTCGGACTTGCACATGTTTTGGGAATGCCCGGTGGTGGTTCTTTTTTGGAAATTTGTATGTTCTGTTCTTTCGGACTTCTTGTGTTTAGATATACCTTGGGATCCCCTACTTTTTCTATTGTTAGACGATTCCATTCTCCAGCTGAGTGCTCATCAAAAAAGGACCCTATCAGCTGCAAGTACTGCTGCCATAAAGACTGTTTTGAAGTTATGGATAGGACCATCCACTCCCACAACTTTTGCTTGGCTACCTTACTTCAGAGATATTGTTTTGCTGGAAGGTACCACTGCCAGGCTCAATGGCGCAAAGGACAGCACTATTCAGAGTTGGACAAATAGTGCGGTGATGTTGCTAGATAGACTTAAAAGTTGACATTCCTACTGTGCTTATGTGACTTTTATTTCTCCTAGTTCTCATCATCCTTTTTCTCTGTACAAGTGGACAGCTTCATGGCATCTGTTTGTACATAGTTCTTTTGAACTGTGATTCGTTTCTGAAGTGAAACAAAAATCTGAATAAAAATGCTGATCAAAAAAACAACAACAACAACAACAACAAAAACATCAGTTGCCCAATGGGCTATGCTTGGAGCCCGATGATTGCCACTTGCGGCTATATTTCCAAATGTAGTTTACTAATTTTTAAACATTATTTCATGACATAAAATTGATCATTTCAAATAGAATTTTGTTTTATTGATCTTTTGCATGTGTCCTATGCTTTTATGTAGTCAAGATGAGCTATGCTACATTATGTTGGAGATTCACATTCATCTTCCACCCAATGGCATCTCCTTATGAAAATTAACCATGGTTTTACTATAGTAAAAATGTAGTTAACCATGACTGTAGTAACCATGTGTGACGAGGAGTAGGATCCATATGCAACTTTATTAAAGTCAAGCTCACATACAAAACAAGCAGGGTCTCACAGGGGCAAACAGAGCAATGCAGACAATCCAGAGACAGAAACAGAGTCCAGGCGAGAGATCGGGGCAGGCAGCGGTCAAACAACGTAAATCCAAACAACCGTAGCAGAGGGTCACAAGGCAGGCGGCAGACAGACAGAGTATAAAGGCAACCGGTCGGCAACGAGAGATCAGACAGGGTAATAAACACTCAGAAATGTCAGCAATAGCAAAACAAGACTTCGCGAAATGGTGAGCGTAAGCGTGCTATTTATAGTCCATGAAATGGCTGACACCTGTGCAGGTGATCAGCCCCAGGTACGGGGTTATGGGAAATGGAGTCCGAATTGCAACTAGTACTCCGGTGACGGTTCCCTCTGGTGGTGATTGGAGGGAGCCACAGAGGCTGAATTCGTGACACCATGGTTTTTTGGTGCATACCATGGTTTTAATACCATGGTTCTATTATAGTAATATTGTAGTAATACTATAGTAAAACTGTAGTAAACCATGACCGTAGCAACCACATTTTTTTACTGAAGTAGGTTGTTTTACATAACAGCTTGTATTGTTATTACATAACAAAAATGTGCAGTGAACTTCTACCAAATAATAAACAGAATAACAAGTTACTATTCTATGATACAGACTTTATTATAGCACTTATATCATATTTGAAAGAGAATATAAACCATAATATATGAACATGTCTACCTGTGACATAAAATGATTACAAACAATCAACTACAATTTTTTACTTTTTTTAAAATATTGGAGATGAAGTACTGCAGTGCAGTGGTAAAAATCACAAATGTACATACAAAAAGAGCATTAAGTAACTTGTTCCACTGTAAAACTGTTTTCTCTCTATAAAAATGAACAGTATGTTTATAAAATAAATAAACATATAAATGTACACTACATTTACGTCTTGTTTGTTTGGTCAGCAAAGCAAATAAACATGGCTTAGTAGTGCACCTTTAAATACACAGAAGGCCAGCCGAGTACTTCACACTTTTTCTCTGTAAAGGTGATCTGTGCTTTCAAAAATTTGTGCATGATGCTGCATCCATTCCAGTTGTTGTCGGGTTGTCGGTAAGAAGTCCAATGAAGAATGTCATATCAGTAGGTTACAGTACAGATTAGGCTGCACAATTGTGTATTTTTCACCCCATATGGACTCAAGACCTAAGAAAGAGAAGAATATACCATATTAATACACAGCAATTATTTACTTACATGGCTACTTTTCATGTAATAAATGTCCATTCAGATGATGTTATCACAAAATAAACCCTAACAGGGTGATCAGGACCCTAAAGCAAAGTATAAAGAATGTAGATTATATGACTGGCTGAATGTATTATCCTTTATGTAGACATTTGCAAGGGTTAACATAAAAGAAAAATCATTTACTAGTCTCACATATACCAGTGCATTGTTTAATTAAACAGTAATTGGATTGAACTCATGGGAAAGAGATTGAGAAAGAATTGGATTGAGACAATTCTGACCAAAAAACATACAGCCTCTGAGTTCAGTCTGTAAGGGATCATTCACACCAAAATGATCACTTTTTCAGTTCTTACTCACCCTGGTGTTGTTCTTTTTGTTCTGCTCTCTTTTGGACCACATGCTCGTCCATATTATGGCAGTAAACAGCGATCAGCTTCAAGCTTTAAGAAAAGGAAGCAAAAGTAACACATAATGATCCCATTTGACTTGTGCTGTGTATTTAAAGTTTTCTGAGCACGTACTTTGGGGTTTGGTGAAAAACCCTCATGTGTCTTGATCAGTCTTTTCCATACAATGGAATTCAATCATTTTTAAGCTCAGAACATGACAGCAGACCTGCACAAAGACTACATTTTCAAATTACACTTGAGTGAGCGAGATGATTTTGAATTTAAAAATACAATTACTCTGTCTTTGTTTCCTTTTTTCTTTTTTTTTTTTTTGCATCCTAAGAGGGAGGAGCTAGGATGCAAGAAAAGGAAACAAGAATGCACAAATAATAAGGAACTGAGCAGCACCCAGACAGATAAAGAAGTATAGGTTTTTCTCACCCAAGGCTATTATATTGTTTCAGAAGGCCTGGAATATAGCACGAGTCATATGGACTAATTGTATTGTATATCATGATTGTCATTCCTTTTAAAGCTTGGAAATTATTGGGCTTTATTGAATGCCATTACATGGAAAGAACAAACTGTGTTCTACAAAAAACAAGCAAGTACACCTGTTTGAAACAATGTGAGTAAAGATGACAGAATTATAATCTTTATAGATGTTTATCTATTTAATTTACATTGAAATTTGTTTGACAAAAGTGTTTTATAAATTTACTTACCACTAATGCACTTGAATTGCCAACAGAACAGGACAGGTCCTATATGGTAGACTGCAAAAATAAAATATAAAAAAGATTTTAGAAACAAAAATGTGATATATACTATATATTAATTATATATTTATAATTTATTTCTGTTCAAGGGCTATTTGCTTGTTTAAATTGCACATGAAAAAAAAAGATTACCAGCTAATACAAATGCTGTATAACATAGCATTCAATATGAATTTAGAGTAATTAAATTAATGACTCTTTTGAGTCGGTTCTATTTAGTAAATAAAGCAATATGTCCCGTGAAGCATCAAGGGGCTTGCTTTTATAAAACGGGTATTCCATAAAAATATGTATTTTTATATTATTTGTATTAACAAAAAAACACATAGCAACTCTCTGTCACGCAACAATGTAGTTCTGATAGCAAAAAGCTTGCCAAGCAACACAGACGCAGTAGCAGTAATAATCATGGTCAATCAAAAATAAAAACTACAGAAATACAAAAATAAAATACAGTCCAATACACCAACAAATAATTCTTAAGAGTCGGTTCTCTTAATGAGTTGTTCAAACTCTGTAATTGCCTGATCTGCAAGATATTACTTTTAGTTATGTCGGTTAGGAAATACAGTTTCGCGTGCGTAGGAGACTGTCCGTGTCATTACTGACTCATGCATTTAGCCTTTACAAATCATATCGAACAGAAAGAATGACACAATCACAACGATAACAGTCACATTTATCAACGCTGAACGCCTAAATGCAT